>NW_025533745.1:0-300000 GCF_020615455.1 Coregonus clupeaformis | reverse complement strand
CCATCCTCTCAATCTCCCAAGGTGCATTTCTCTGATGGATGTGGCTGAGGGGGGGGCTTGGAAGTGGCTGTGCACGTCTGTGCTGCTCGATAACGGGGGGCTAAGTGTGTCTGTGTGCTAGCCGTAACTTGTCACACATTACTCATATCACCTTCCACTGAGTTTATTTACTTCTTAGCTACATCTCTCACCACTTGTCACTCTCAAGTGGTGAGAGAAGCCCTCCATTCGATCCTGTGGAGTAATTCTTACCAACAAGATTTCACACTGTTACAGCCCAATGGACACTCTAAATTCTGTTCTGAGGATGGTAAAGTTTTCCTTAGTTCAGTTTTAATGGTATAACACAGGGTATCCCAAACTTGGTCCTCGGGACCCAAAGGGGTGCACGTTTTGGTTTTTGCCCTAGCACTACACAGCTGATTCAAATAATCAACTAATCATCAAGCTTTGATCAAGCTGTGTAGTGTTATGGCAAAAACGAAAACGTGCACCCCTTGGGGTCCCGAGGACCGATTTTGGGATACCCTGTGTTATACCATTAAAACTGAACCCCTTGAGGTCCAGAGGACCAAGTTTGGGAAACCCTGGTATAACATCAAAGATTACTGTGTTTGTAACACATAAGTTGTAATATATTCTGAGAGCTGTAAGGCCTCAACATTCTGCATTCCTTAAAACGGCTATCTCTTTCTCACACATGCAAAACATGTAGTATACAGCAGGTGTATTTGGACAGCAGAGGCCCTCCGTCATTGGCTGATTTCCTTGTTAGGGTCATCTCATGGTGTTAATAACCCTGGCCTCTTGCCAGAACCATTAGAGTGGAGATAGCGCCATCATTAGCCCATCCACGTCCTAACGCTCACATCTCCATGGAAACCCTGGGCTCTGGCTGCTCCACGAGACTCCCTGGAATGCTCCCTGCGTCGTCATGGGGTGGCAGCTCAGGAGTGAAAGCTGATTTAGTGGCTGCATCAGGGAGGTGGCAGATTAGTGGCAGGGAAATAGGGGCCAGAAAACAGTTAGCAGGGTGATTGGCTCAGCAATAACAGAACGCCCCTTTGCCGACGGGGACCGGCACTATGCGGATGCAATGATAAAAAAGACAGTTAGCGAACTCCGTTGGGGCTTTACGAGGCGTGACTGGCTTTCGCATAGCCTTGATTGTAGAGGTGCCATTCAGTAGTATGATTATGTAATGATGGGAAACTGTTACAGAGGATTTGAAGCAGTAAACGCCACAACACATTGGTTCGTAGGGTACATTAAGCATAGCATAATGTTCACCTTAATAATACCATACATAAAAGTTGCATGCACCTTAATGTTGTACTCGTTGTGTTGTTGTACTCTTGTTATTCAGTGCTGTCAGCATGTTATAAACCTGCTGCATTCTATCAGAGATGGTCCCATTAGATAACAGTCCATCTTCCAACATCCCTCCGTCTGCAGTGGGGTGGATTAAGAAATTATTTAATGAATTAAGTCATTCATGCCCAAATAAACAAATCACTTATTATGTTTGCGAATGACACTGTGCTTTATTGAGAGTTCAAAGGATTATCAAACTAGTGAGTTCTTGTATTTCCTTTCCAAGTCTGCTGGTTCAGGCTGTTTGATCACACTTTGGGCAAGGCAACCAAACAGATTGTCTTGACAGATTGGTGCGGAGGATGAATCTGGAACAAACGTGTGGGATGCAGAAAATTCTGTTGGATAATTATCCCCCTTAAAGCCCCTCACTTACTAAAATATATCAGTGTAATATACCATGCATACACTTTGTGTGCCTGCAAGCCATAGCTTTGCATTCAGCTCTCAATATGCTTGTAACATGCCACGGCATGTTGATGAACCAACAGCTGTTGTTATGTTTGTTTTCATTGTTTGAATTGGCAAATGTCTCTAGCGATGGCAAAACTGAAACGTACCCTTCAATCAATTTCAGGGGCGCCGAATGATGTCAAATGGTTGGCGAATTGATCCCATAACAGGAGTTACAGTGTATCTTCTTTAGACTTTAAAAAAAAGTTTTATAGTCACTGATCATTGTTGGAATAAAAAGCTAAACAAAGTATATATTGTATGTCATACTAAAGGGTGACGTAAGGGTTATGCTACATTTGGCAAAGTCCCAGACTAGGGACCTGTTTTACCAACCATTATGAATAGTTAAGGAATATACTGTATGTACCACTACGCATTACAGAGGGTTTGATATATACTTCGTTAAAAATGGTTTAAGCTACACTTTCTGAGACAGATAACTCTTTTAGGGTAAGGGTTTAAAAAAAGTAGGTGTCTAACATAAAACATGAACAGAATAATGGGCAATATGTGGTGTGTTTGTTTAGCAAAATGTTGAATCATGAACGCTCCAGACAGTTTACAGAGCTTCTAGGAAAGCTGACCCTCACTTAGCCAAAAAAACATTGCTATCTAGTAAAGATCCCCCACTGCCTCCTACCATCGATCCTCAGCACAGAGAGAGACGGCTCGGGTCGAAATATTGTTCTTTGTTGTGTGTAAATAATGTCTCTTAGGGACAGACCCAGTTACAGAGGCATTCCGGTGTACTTGGCCTGAATGTGTTATTACTGTTATTCTGTGTAGACCACATCATCACTTGAGGCAGACTAATAAACTGCTGAAGGACAGTATTCTGAAATATGTAAAGTATTACAGATTCAAACACAACAGGAAAACTTCTGTATATCTGGCTCACAACAGAGAGTCACTTTCGGTTGAAAACGGACATTTAATATCAAATCAAATCAAATTTTATTTGCCACATGCGCCGAATACAACAGGTGTAGACATTACAGTGAAATGCTTACTGTTATTTGTCAATGGGACAGAACATGCTAAGATAGTTTGTGTCTTTGGAAAGGGCCTTTGCAAATATGTATAAGCAATATTGACAGAGTTTTGAAAGTTCTAGTGCTCTCGTGGCTCAGACACAGTTCTGAGGATCTTTGGGCAGTATTGTGGAGTAAAATGCACCACAAGTTTAGCACTTGTTCTCCAAGGGAGCTGACAGGGTGACCTGTAGAGCACATGGCTGGACGGTATTATCAAGGTTAGAGTCTCCTCTTCCGCCCTTGAGTCCACACGCAAACACTCCGGGAAAGTTTTTATGTTGCGCCTCCGCCTGTACCTCGCTGACTGGCAGCTCATTAGGGCAGCGATGCACCATGCACGTGTTTGCTCCCAGACAGGCCGCGCCACGGGCTGCATGCTAATTGGGGAGGCGTAGCCGGTGTTGAAACGACCTTGTGTCCGCACCAGGCTCTGATTATGTGAGGGGGGAGCGGCTTGGCGGGACGCCCAGGCGGGCGATTCGCAAGCTCGTTTGTTGTCTGCCTAGCAGGGAGTCTCTCTCCTCCTCTGCTCCATCTTGCTATTGCTCACCCCTTCTTCCTCTTGTGACGCCTTCGTTCTAATCTGACCTCCAGGTTTCATGGCAAAGTCAGCCAACTCTGACCACTAATCCACCGTGAGAGCCATCAAAGAAAAGAGAGAGTGAGAGAAATGAAAGAACGAGAGAGATGTGAGAGAGAATAAGAAAGAACGTAAAATAAGGACAGACATACAGGAAGGACAGACATACAGGAATGCTGGAAGAATAAAAGAAAGTGGTGTAGAAAAAAATTCTACAAACAAAGTTTTACAATTCCAGTCGGAATCAATGCAGTACGTACGGTTATGTACTGGGCTCCCGAGTGGCGCAGCGGTCTAAGGCACTGCATCTCAGTGCTTGAGGCATCACTACAGACCCCCTGGTTCGATTCCAGGCTGTATCACAACCGGCCGTGATTGGGAGTCCCATAGGGCGGCGCACAATTGGCCCAGCGTTGTCTGTGTTTGGCCGGTATAGGCCGTCATTGTAAATAAGAATTTGTTCTTAACTGACTTGCCTAGTTAAATAAAGGTAAAAAAAATCAAATATGTTGGTTGTAACCTACTGCTATACATCTGCCGAGTCATTCACCAAAAGGCAGAGCAATTTAAAGGTGCACTATGCAGAAATCGCTCTGCCATTTCCTGGTTGCTAAAATTCTAATAGTTTGCCTAATTTCAGTTTATGTGACAAAACAAGCAATTGTAGTGTAGAGAATCATTGTACCATCTAAACCGCTGTAAAATATATTTTCCATAACCAGAAATATAGTATTCTCAGCTGTTTGATGCTGGTGTACAAAACCGAAAGTAAAAGAAGCTAAAACGACAGATCTATAACTAACATTTCTATGTCAATTTTGTCGGGTCGCCCAAAAAGTTACATATTACAGCTTTAACGGCAATATTTTTGTCTTTCATAACATTGTTTGTCATCATATGGTAGATCTATCATAGCAGAGCTATGGTTTTCAGAGTGAAGAATAATGACTAGAGTAGGCTGAATAAAGGCCAATCAATGATCCACAGCCACATGCACACACACACACACACACACACACACACACACACACACATACACACACACATAAACACATTCGCCGTGAAGAGGGTTGCCAGCCAGAGTGTTTAAGTGCCATCAGTCCTCCTGCCCTTCCCTCATAGATAAAGAGGGGCCTGCCATCAGCCACGCGTCCGACTCGTTCAGTCCTCATTAAAAAGCCATCGTATTAAGAAATAATTTCAGCTTGTCCTGATGAGCCTTTTATTGCCTACTCTAAAATCTTTTCACTTATCGGGGAGTCAAAGGGAGAGGGAGTGCTATGGAGAACGAGAGGTAGAATGAGAACGAGGAAGTAGCTGAATGGAAGATTTGATTTTTAAGAGCATTTTATCATGTCATTTTGAAGGCTATTTCATCCTCAAGGGTGAAATGCTGGCTTTGGCTTCTCCAACATCAGATATGGCTGTCCTATCTTGCTGCAGGGAAGGACTCTTCAGAGAATTGTTGGCTAAGTTGGGAAGGGGTCTTCAGGCCAGGTCTTGGTTGTGTTGAATTGAGTGCAGTAGTCTGTGTGAGGAGTTGCTATATGATTTCTTGGGACTTACAGTATTATGGCAGTTTTCTGACTTGGATGTGTTCTTTGGTCTTTAGCTCAACATGTGTATCATCGTGAAACGTGTCCTAATAGTTGGGGAGTTGCTGGTTATTGGAAACAGTGTTGAGGGGAGCTTCCTTCTCCTAACATCTCCTATTCTCTTGCATGCAGTTTGGCTTGGCTTTGGGGTGTGGCTCAGGGGCAGCCATTACAGCAGTAGCCCATTACTCATCCTCCTAGCTGCTGTCTCGGGGCTCTCGCTCCAGTGCTAATGCAGATTACAGGGATATATGAGGGCTATTTTGTTCTCAGTGGGGTGGGAATGATCACTGGCAACCCTAGCTCTCTCAGATGCACGAGTATACATCTGTTCCCACTGTGAAATCGCACCCAAAGATCCATCAGAGCCAGAGCCCAATCAAATCTGTGGATAGTACATAAATTACACGTTAATTAGCACTTTATAGGGGTTGAATTATTCATGTACAACATGTTAATAGATGGCAAGGCCTTTGTGCAGTTTGGGGTAGTTCCAGAGTCCACTTCTAATGGTTAAAGTGAGTCATTATTCATCTGTTGTGTATAGCCCATTTCTCATGTAGTGCTACTGGAGCTCAAATGTTTGAGCAATCTGTCTCTCCAATAGCGCCAGTTTGAGGCAGATCAATTGATCATTTTACAATAAATATGTCACTGCTCATTGTGTGCCATGTAATACTGAACCATTTGGAACAAAATTGAGAGGGGTAAAAAATAGGACACTTTGAAAAGAAAACCTATTTTTTGCACATCTATCAAATGAGGTCCATAGAGTCTTATAGGAGGCTTCAATTGTGCTGCCAATGGCAGTACTACTAACTCTATTTTTACTGCTGCCATTAACAATAGTGATGTTTAGCAATGGTGATAGTAACTGTCACAGCATTACATTTATATTATTTTATATAATAATTATAATAATCCATCCCTCCATTCTTCTTTCAGGGCCCCACAACATCCAATCATTTGGAAGAAGTTGTTTCAGCAATTAGCACATTTACAGGTGGGTCGGCTAAATTGCCACCATCTCACATACAGGTAAGTAATGTCTTCTGAAGACATCTATTATAGAGATAGAGCGAGGTTATCGGTCTATATAGTACTCTTTTGTCTTTACGCATTGACCACGTCCATAATTGTACCTGCAATTGTGTAACCCCCCCATCCCCCGTCTTTCTAAAACAGGTCAAATGATGTGCTAGGTTCACCCTCCATGAATCCCAATAATCCCATCATGCCCTAGGAGTTTAAAAGCTCCAATCCCGCTCGAACTCAACCTCACATGACTCCAGTTCCCATCACCAACTTGACTCCAGTCCCTTGTTGTTCAGTCCTGCTGTTTTCACCCAGCGGTCTAGTTGTAACAGTGGCTTTCAATGAGAATCCAGTTGACCTTCCCTCTGTTTTACCCCTCATTAACGTTGGCCCCCATGTCAGAGCTCTGGGCTGTAGAGGGTGTCTGCCCCGCCCCCGGCGAAGGCTCTCAGGGTGTCTGTATGGAGAGCCAGGTCTGATCCCAGCCATGAGGAGACCGCAGGCGTAGAGCCCGGTTTAATATTCCGCTCTGCGACGTGTCGGCTTTCCAATTCACCGCGATTGCATTATTAAACTTACACAAGCTCATTTCCATACAAAACAGGATATCAGCGGCAGAGAGTCATGCATATTTATCGCCGTGTGCCTGGCTTACGCATGAATACACTCGCACAATAACCCGCACGCAGGCATAACTTAGTCGTGGTACATAAGTGAGGGAGGAAACCGAGGTGCATTCCTAATGGTTTGAGCATAAGAGGTCCTGAGTGAGGATGGTCAGTGAGATCTACATGTCAATCACCTGACAAACTCGACACATAAACAGACAGTTTCTCAAACGCAAACAGGGGAGATGAGTTACACTTTGAGATCTGATGAGAAGTGTATTACTGATAATCTACATGCGCAGTCGTGCACACACGGTCCAGCCAAGCCTCAACTTGTCCATGTTGACCGTTTCCTGCTAGTAGCTAGTTCCCTTAATGTCCCGACTCCCTACTCTCAGTTCCATTTCCCTGCCACCCCCGTCCCTGCTGCCCCACTGTTCTTCTCCTCCTCCACTAGTTTATCCTCTCCACCTCCCTCTCCTCCTCCCCCTCTTTTCTTCCTCACCCTCCTTCAGGTGAGGACTCGGTTAACGTCCGTCCCTCCTCCTCCTCCTCCTCCTCCTCCTGTGAGATTGCTGCTGTGTCTTATGGCTTTTTATTCCTACGTGAGGGTAGATGTGTTCATGTAGGGATTGAAGCCACTAAACACACGGTGAGAGGTCAACGTGCAGGCCAGTAGAGCCAAGGCTTCCTTTTTCACACAGAGCAAATACCCTGCGGTGAAGTTAGGGTGGAGTTTACTGTCTAACTCTAGGCCTACATGTAACCATTAAGTGACTTCTAAACAGAAATGCCAAACACATAGGCCTAAACAGTGGCATCTCTCAAAGACCCACCAATGAAGGCCCAGTACTAAAGGCTGTAACAAAGCCAAAGAAGGTCCTAAGATATCGTCCAAAACCAGTCTGTAATTCACAGGTTATCAAACAACCTTGTTCAAGAAATTCTTAAGAAAAGGGAAGACATTTCTCTGCTAACAAATGGATGGAACACTTCAAGGCTAACGTAGGTCCACTACATCCATCTAAACTGAGGTGAGTTTGCTGAACATTAGAATCCTGAGATGAATCAAAGCGTGAAATGTTGTTCTATGTGCTTTATTATGATGACAAATAAAACCTACTGCTAGCTGCCATCATAGCTGAAGTGTAATAATTCAACACCCTCACTAATGTACATGAATGTTCACACTATAAAATCTACATCACAACACATGATAGGAGCATCAATTATTGACAGTGTTTTATATAGACCTCAGAGCTTTCAGGGAGAATATGTTGAAATTGATTACTGCCAATGGATTCACTGCCTGAGGGTGTGTGTTGTTGTCTGTTTAGTTGATGCATTAATATGAAGTGTTTGTATGTATATACATGCATCTCTGTCTTTTAATAATCTATCTCCTGGCAGACTGATTTTCCTGCAATAAATAATGCTCTTTTGTGTTTTGTGTTGTTGCCGTTCTTCATTTGTTTTCTTTCATATTTTCAATGGTGCAAATTGATGAATAAATTATGCATTCAGCCAACCTTCTGTACCGTTCTGTTTCTTCTGCTCATCTGCACTGCTATTTCCCCCCCCCCCACACACACACACCAAATCTTTGTTTTCGCAACACCTAGACAAACTCGTGTTCTCAAATGAAATGCCACAGGGGTTGAAAAAGTCTAAATTCCTACTAATTTGTATGTAAATAGCAATGAAAAAAATACACCCAATCATGACCTTTGACCCCTAACACCTGTAGGAGCACTGTGATGAATCCTTTCATAAATTGTCAAGGGAAAAATGTGATACATTTGTGCCAATGTGTTGCCATATAAAAATCAAGGCAATATTAATGGGTAAAAAGTTTATACTAGCTTGGCAAACAATATTTTGGACGTGATTGTCAGGGAAAGCCTGAGAGAGATTGAGTGATTTCAGGGACAGACGAACCGTGACAGCAGAGTGTAGCAGAGCAGTCTGGAGTGAGTGGTTGAGTAAAAGTGGAAACTTGCTAGAAGACCAGCATGTTTTTGTTCTTCACTGTGGTTGGGAGCAACCCGCCCACACACACCAGCCATTTGTCTGGGGGATCCAGTTTGTGGTTTCATGATGAAACTAGAGGAAATCCGACCGCTGCCGCCGGCACACCACACATTTACTTTTCTATTTCTTCTCTCCTTTCTTCAACAATTCCTCCTCGTAGCCTTTTCCCTTGAGCGCCGCTTCCACTTCTTACCGCAATTAGCGAAACGCAAAGAAGCCCTCTTGTTTGTCAGCACGGAAATAAAATGGTAATTGGATAATCCGTGGAATTTCGGCAGTGTGTTCGGGGAGTTTGTAATTAAACCTGAACTTCTGACAAATATTGACTCAGATGAGCCCAGCGAGTGAAATGCATGCTAAACAACTGCAGGATGAGCCAATGGTAACCTAAACCAGCCAGTCAAAGAAGGATTTAGCTGCATGTAAACAGGCAGCCAAATTCAGATCTTTTTTTCACTAATTGGTCTTTGGACCAATCAGATCAGCTCTGAAAAAGATCTGATGTGATTGGTCAAAAGACCAATTAGTGGTAAAAAAAATATCAGAATTGGGCTGCCTGTGTAAATGCAGCCAGAGTCATGCGTATATTTATTTCCCCATGAATTCAGCAAGTGATACTAAATGTCCGAAATCTGTCTTGCCTACTTTTTACTAAAACGACATACTGTATAGGCTGCTAATCGTAGTACACACGATTTAGAATGTACTGGAGTAAAAATGATGCAGTAAGCAAAACATATCAACATACTAGGGCTCACACATACTGAGAATTCATCATCTAATGCGCGATTGCATTTCCTGCCATTCGTTCATTTTGGTACAACCCATCCTGTCATCGGATTATCAGTTGTTGTCAAACACAAATGGGTCTGAGAAGATGATTCTCTTCCTCGATAGCATGCAGCCAATTATACTAGATGAAAGGCCCAAATGAGTTTCACATCTGGCATTTAAACAATGACTGACAGGGGGGGCGCTGTTTTGCAGTCACCACGCAGCCATTTTGGTACTCCTCCATTGTAAAAAAAAATTCTGAAGCTATGGAAATGCATTTATTAATGTCTACAGTCGTTTTTGCCAAGTATATTCTATTACAGACACCTTAATGCATACTTTAAAATTACATTATGTGAATAAGACATTTAAAAAATATATGTATAAAATCATATTCCTTAAAGTAGTTTTTAGAGAGTGCTAATGTTCTTGTACCCACTACAACAAAGAAATACTTAAATACATGTAATTATGTCCTTGAAATGTTTTATGGATAACTATAGCATTACATTCATTCCTATGGAGGACTGCTCCTTCTGAGGACTACCAATATGGCGGCCAGTGGCTTCAAAGCCTCTCATTGACCAATACATAGCATCAGCAATCCAGGTTTTATACACATCATTGGATTTAAAGCATACTCAAATTTCGAAATTGGCTACTACAGTATTTAGAACCCAAGTATACTGTAGGTAAGGGTATTCGGACATGGCCTGTATCTGCGTCCTCTATACCAGTAGTAGACCTATAGTGAACCTTGCTGCTGAGTCTTATTGGCTAAATACAGTGGGGAAAAAAAGTATTTAGTCAGCCACCAATTGTGCAAGTTCTCCCACTTAAAAAGATGAGAGAGGCCTGTAATTTTCATCATAGGTACACGTCAACTATGACAGACAAATTGAGAAAAAAATTTTCAGAACATCACATTGTAGGATTTTTAATGAATTTATTTGCAAATTATGGTGGAAAATAAGTATTTGTTCACCTACAAACAAGCAAGATGTCTGGCTCTCACAGACCTGTAACTTCTTCTTTAAGAGGCTCCTCTGTCCTCCACTCGTTACCTGTATTAATGGCACCTGTTTGAACTTGTTATCAGTATGAAAGACACCTGTCCACAACCTCAAACAGTCACACTCCAAACTCCATTATGGCCAAGACCAAAGAGCTGTCAAAGGACACCAGAAACAAAATTGTAGACCTGCACCAGGCTGGGAAGACTGAATCTGCAATAGGTAAGCAGCTTGGTTTGAAGAAATCAACTGTGGGAGCAATTATTAGGAAATGGAAGACATACAAGACCACTGATAATCTCCCTCGATCTGGGGCTCCACGCAAGATCTCACCCCATGGGGTCAAAATGATCACAAGAACGGTGAGCAAAAATCCCAGAACCACACGGGGGACCTAGTGAATGACCTGCAGAGAGCTGGGACCAAAGTAACAAAGCCTACCATCAGTAACACACTACGCCGCCAGGGACTCAAATCCTGCAGTGCAAGACGTGTCCCCCTGCTTAAGCCAGTACATGTCCAGGTCCGTCTGAAGTTTGCTAGAGTGCATTTGGATGATCCAGAAGAGGATTGGGAGAATGTCATATGGTCAGATGAAACCAAAATAGAACTGTTTGGTAAAAACTCAACTCGTCGTGTTTGGAGGACAAAGAATGCTGAGTTGCATCCAAAGAACACCATACCTACTGTGAAGCATCGGGGTGGAAACATCATGCTTTGGGGCTGTTTTTCTGCAAAGGGACCAGGACGACTGATCCGTGTAAAGGAAAGAATGAATGGGGCCATGTATCGTGAGATTTTGAGTGAAAACCTCCTTCCATCAGCAAGGGCATTGAAGATGAAACGTGGCTGGGTCTTTCAGCATGACAATGATCCCAAACACACCGCCCGGGCAACGAAGGAGTGGCTTCGTAAGAAGCATTTCAAGGTCCTGGAGTGGCCTAGCCAGTCTCCAGATCTCAACCCCATAGAAAATCTTTGGAGGGAGTTGAAAGTCTGTGTTGCCCAGCGACAGCCCCAAAACATCACTGCTCTAGAGGAGATCTGCATGGAGGAATGGGCCAAAATACCAGCAACAGTGTGTGAAAACCTTGTGAAGACTTACAGAAAACGTTTGACCTGTGTCATTGCCAACAAAGGGTATATAACAAAGTATTGAGAAACTTTTGTTATTGACCAAATACTTATTTTCCACCATAATTTGCAAATAAATTCATTAAAAATCCTACAATGTGATTTTCTGGATTTTTATTTCTCAGTTTGTCTGTCATAGTTGACGTGTACCTATGATGAAAATTACCGGCCTCTCTCATCTTTTTAAGTGGGAGAACTTGCACAATTGGTGGCTGACTAAATACTTTTTTCCCCCACTGTATGTCTTAGCAAGACATCTCACAATAATGCTTCCTTATCCCAGGTCCTCAAACGAGTGTGTCAGCATTCTGGTGGTGATCACAGTGGTTATGACTTTTTAATGGTTTGCTAATGGTCTTTGCTGTGTTGCATCCCAGCTGCCCAAACAACATTAATTGCTTAAACTGCTGCTGCTGAGTCCAGTATCAAGCTAAACCTGTAATTACTGAGAATGTTTGAGTTTTACTCAGTCAACAAATGGATAACGGTGGCTAGAAAATAATTCCATTCCTGATAGGTATGGCAACCATCCAGACAGGGTTGCATACTCATATATCTGCTGTTCTTGCACAGCAAAAAAGCTGTATTTCTATAGGTTTAAATTTCTATAGGGTTATATTTCTATAGGGTTATATTTATATGGGTTATATTTATATAGGTTTATATTTCTATAGGTTTTAGTTACAACAAACAATCCCACAATCTGCATTTTGCCCAGCCTTAATTAATTCAGAGGACTTGAATTATAGCATGTATGTACAGTTGATGTCGGAAGTTTACATACACCTTAGCCAAATACATTTAAACTCAGTTTTTCACAATTCCTGACATTTAATCCTAGTAATAATTCCCTGTCTTAGGTCAGTTAGGATCACCACTTTATTTTAAGAATGTGAAATGTCAGAATAATAGTAGAGAGAATTATTTATTTCAGCTTTTATTTCTTTCATCACATTCCCAGTGGGTCAGAAGTTTACATTCACTCAATTAGTATTTGGTAGCATTGCCTTTAAATTGTTTAACCTGGGTCAAACGTTTTGGGTAGCCTTCCACAAGCTTCCCACAATAAGTTGGGTGAATTCTGGCCCATTCCTCCTGACAGAGCTGGTTTAACTGAGTCAGGTTTGTAGGCCTCCTTGCTCGCACACGCTTTTTCAGTTCTGCCCACAAATTCTCTATAGGATTGAGGTCAGGGCTTTGTGATGGCCACTCCAATACCTTGACTTTGTTGTCCTTAAGCCATTTTGCCACAACTTTGGAAGGATGCTTGGGGTCGTTGTCCATTTGGAAGACCCATTTGCAACCAAGCTTTAACTTCCTGACTGATGTCTTGAGATATTGCTTCAATATATCCACAATTTTCCTTCCTCATGATGCCATCTATTTTGTGAAGTGCACCAGTCCCTCCTGCAGCAAAGCACCCCCACAGCATGATGCTGCCACCCCTGTGCTTCACGGTTGGGATGGTGTTCTTCGGCTTGCAAGCCTTCCACTTTTTCCTCCAAACATAACGATGGTCATTATGGGCAAACAGTTCTATTTTTGTTTCATCAGACCAGAGGACATTTCTCCAAAAAGTACGATCTTTGTCCCCATGTGCAGTTGCAAACTGTAGTCTGTCTTTTTTATGGCGGTTTTGGAGCAGTGGCTTCTTCCTTGCTGACCGGCCTTTCAGGTTATGTCGATATAGGACTCGTTTTACTGTGGATATAGATACTGTGTACCTGTTTCCTCCAGCATCTCCACAAGGTCCTTTGCTGTTGTTCTGGGATTGATTTGCACTTTTTGCACCAAAGTACGTTAATCTCTAGGAGACAGAACGCATCTCCTTCCTGAGCGGTATGGCGGCTGCGTGGTCCCATGGTGTTTATACTTGCGTACTATTGTTTGTACAGGTGAACGTGGTACCTTCAGGCGTTTGGAAATTGCTCCCAAGGATGAAACAGACTTGTGGAGGTCAAAAATTTATTTTCTGAGGTCTTGGCTGATTTCTTTTGATATTCCCATGATGTTAAGCAAAGAGGCACTGAGTTTGAAGGTAGGCCTTAAAATACATCCACAAGTACACCTCCAATTGACTCAGATGATGTCAATTAGCCTATCAGAAGCTTCTAAAGCCATGACATCATTTTCTGAAAATTTCCAAGCTGTTTAAAGGCACAGTCAACTTAGTGTCTGTAAAGTTCTCACCCACTGGAATTGTGATACAGAGAATTATAAGTGAAATAATCTGTCTGTAAACAATTGTTGGAAAAAGTACTTGTGTCATGCACAAAGTAGATGTCCTAACCAACTTGCCAAAACTATAGTTTGTTAACAAGAAATTTGTGAAGTGGTTGAAAAACTAGTTTTAATGACTCCAACCTAAGTGTATGTAAACTTCCGACTTCAACTGTATATCCTATTAAATGGTCAGTGAAGTGAATGGTATTACTACAACCCGACATTGCCATAAGAGCTACACAGTTCCATTTGATGAAACCATTGTGTCTATGCATGATGAAATATGATTGTCTACATGTCTGAGTAACATAAAATATCAGTTCACAGCCAAGCCACAGTTGGTGCAATCCAGTTTGTTGTGGTCCATGTTGAATAAAACAAGCCAATAGCCACTCAACATTCACTACTGAACAGGTGCTTGAAGATAAATGGGACCTGATTGAATGTCCAGTTGAAGATAGTTCTTGTTTGTGCCTCCCTTCGTGCCATACACATACAACTACCTACATACAGCATGGACTAATGTCAACATAGATCCCCAACACTGTATATTAGGGAAGTGCATAAGCATAGCAGCTCAGTGATCACACCTGAACCCAATACTGGGGAATGACTGGAATAGACACAGCGCCCCCTGCTGTTATCTGATTCTGCAACACCCCCTCACTTTACATGCCACTGTACACTCCTAGAAGAAAAGATCTAGAACCTAAAATGGTTATTTGGCTGTCCCCATAGGAGAACCCTTTGAATTACCCTTTTTGTTTCCTGGTAGAAATTTTTTTGGTTGAATGAAAAAACCTTTCCACAGAGGGTTCTGCATGGAACCCAAAAGGGTTCTACATCAAACCAAAATGGGTTATCCTATGGGGACAGCCAAATAACCCGTTTGGAACCAATCAGATTGTGTTACCTAGAGTGCCAGCCACTCCGAAAGGCCACAGGGCAAACTTAACCATTATGGAATTAAGGAGCCATAATGACACCCAAATTATTTGGTTTGACCTCATATAATTTCACAGCTGTTAGCCTACATCTGAGCTTATTCTTGTCCTATTATGACTATTTACAATATGCCTCTGGTTTCTGTAATCGATCTGAAACAAAGTGTATAAATACAAAATGTATTCTCAAACTTTTCGTAACGCTCATGGCAGCGTATGAATGGGTTTGACTTTCCTCTCACAGTGGGCTATTGATTGTGTCTGTGCTCCAGCTGAAGTCTTCCCAATTAGAAGATGGAATTGCTACGCTCGACAAGTGTTCCTCCCTACAGGTGTCTTTGATTTAGCATGGTAGAACAATGACAAACAGTGCTCACAACTGTGGTGTACTTCCATCACCTCCTTGCACAGATTTGATTAAATTAATTACTGTAATTTGCTCTCAAGCATTCAGCGTAACACAGAACCCCTACTTTTCTCCACCAAGAGATCCTGAAAGTCAGAAGTGATGCTATGTTGCAATTGGGTGGTTTGTAAATACAGAGAATCACTATCATACATAAAGAGTGGGATTAGTTAGATGGGAGTGTCTCACTGATTGGTATCATTATGGGAATGCCTGCAGGAGCACTGACTGGGTGTGCAGCCAAGGACACAGAGGTGGTTATTTGTAAAACCTTTCGCCACTGTAAATTTACTGTCTGTTCATGGAAAACCACATTTAAAAAAAATCGACAGAGACTATGTAGTGCTTCCTCAGAATACTAACAAGAAGTTGAAGTTATATTCTCAAACATTCGTTCTATATTATCAGGCAGTTTTTTATTATAAATATTTTTTGACGAGCCAGATGTTTTCTTGACGCAAGAATACAGTCATATGCCGTGTTCACGTGCTAGTCGGAACTAGAAAACTCAGACATTTTCGACTTACTAAATGGTTGAACGTGGCACGTGTAGCACTACAACCAGTTAGCAAGTCAGACATTTCTGAGTTTCCTATAGTTCCGACTAGCATGGGAACGAGGCAATAGGCCTACTTGTAAAATCATAATTTCAGTAGCCTGGTTTCAAAGACGTTATCTTTTTAATTGTATTGGTAATCAATAAGTATATTTCCTCTCTCATTCTCTTACACCAAGCCTATAAAAACTGCCTAACAAAAGTAGAGTGGGGGGCCTCGTCAAACGAAAGACACTAAAAATAAGTCTGTGTTATGTTCAGATAGCAACAGCCGTTCAGAGCAACCAGCAACCAGCAACACAGTACACACACCCGTGCACACACACACACACACACACACTCCAGCCAGGTCACCCGCGATACAAGTCGGTATTCGACGTCCATCCATGTCTGAGGATGTCGGGAGATGACGTGGAAACCGGCCACTAGGGGCAACAGTGAGTGCTGTTACCTTCAAGTAGGTTTTGGTTTTTCTATGGAATGTGGGCAGGGATGGCAGATGGGCATAAGCATCTGCCTCTGTTTCCAAAGGTTGCAAGTTAAAATCCAGTGATAAAAAGTTGTTTTTGAGATTTTTTTTTAAGCCTATCCCAAACTTTAACCCTTACCTTAACCATTTGGAGTTAATGCCTAACCTTAAGATTTTGGAGATAATGCCTACACTTAACCTTAAACACTTTGAAATGTGATGTTTGGAGCAACTTCGAAATGTGATGTTTGAGAAACACGGATGAATGTCTAGTTCTGACGTGAGACTGTGAGAGCTAGTTGACACACACACACACACACACACACACACACACACTGTTGCCGTCTCCATGACGCCAAGGATTAATTAGCACAGCAGACTATCGGCCCATCTCTTGCCAGAGAAAGCGTTGTCCCTTGATGAAGTTGGCTGTGCCACTTGTCTCAAATATGCTTCCTCGCCACGTTCCTCCGCTTTTCATTCATTCCCCCATTGCTTACTCATTAATTTAGCAGCCACCCTTTATCCAGGTGGGTTCACCATCGCTTAGCGACAGAGTTAAAAGTAAGATGTAAATCCACCTTATTCATATGCTTTCATTCTTCCCGAGGACACTCGGTCACGTTAATGAGGGAAATATCAAACGTTACCTTGTGCAATTACAGCAGTATGCCACGTTTGACTATAAAGGTCAAATGTTCCAGCTGAAATTATATTGACTGATAATGATAAAGGACTTTATTACAGATTGACTTTGGGCTCTTTCAATCTAAATGTACTCACAAACATCTCAAGTGTGTCTTTGGAGGAAACTGTATTGTCATTAGCTTATAGCTTAGTTGATTATTATTACAGCACTGTAAAGTGTCCATACAACCAGTGGCGATTTTAGCATGTAAATCTTGGTGGGGGAAACTCCCCCAAAAAATGTTTAGATGCATGCCAGCAAAGCCACTACACAATACAACACTAAACAATACATTATTTGCACTATAGCGGTGACAAACGGTGCCCACAAACTGTTAGGGCCTACATAAAGCTGCCCCAACAGCAGAGTCCCAACATCTTACCACTGCTACAGCTGGCTATCAGCGGAGCCTTGTCTGGCAGCAAAACAGTTCATTCAGCCTCATTTTTTTATATATTTTTTACCTTTATTTAACTAGGCAAGTCAGTTAAGAACAAATTCTTATTTACAATGACGGCCTACACCGGCCAAACCCGGATGACGCTGGGCCAATTGTGCGCCACCCTATGGGACTCCCAATCACGGCCGGTTGTGATACAGCCTGGAATCAAACCAGGGGGTCTGTAGTGACGCCTCAAGCACTGAGATGCAGTGCCTTAGACCGCTGCGCCACTCAGGAGCCTTAAAAAAATATATATAGCTGATATGGCTGACTTGCTTAAACAAATGTGGTTTCTACTGTACAAACTATGGCGTAAGGGGGCGACGAACGGATAAGATTAAGACATTAATAAGCGAGCTAGGACTGACGTAGTCAATATAACTATTTGTTCAGCACTTTTGAAATGTACAGCGACAGAATTCAGAACATCGGCCATTCTTACAATATTCTTCCTGTACACCAAGTCAGAACCATAGGATAAATAAAGGGGGCATATAAGCAGACAATGAAAGCTCTTACAATATTCAATGATTACATTTCTCTAAAACAGGTTATAGGCTACATGTGCACCACCAAGTCAGAACAGTAGGTGAAATTATGAGGGGAAAAGGAACCAAATTATTAGGTTGAGGCACATGGGCTACTAACAGCTTACTACACAACATACACTTGGTATTACTTTCTTAGCTACAGTATACATATCTCCCTGGCATATTACATTATTTATGCAGCAGCATACAATACATTTTTGGACTCACCTTGTGCTGTGCTCACTTGAACAGGAGGTGGCGCGGCGGTCCTTCATGGGCAAAATTAGTCATCAAACTTTTTCATCAAAGCCTGCCATTCTCTGAATTTATGGTGCTTTCAAGACAACTGGGAACTCAGAAAAGAACAAGGTCGATTCATGACATCAGTGATCTTCAGGTCGTAGCTCTAGAAGAGACTTGAGTTCCCAACTTACAATTCCGATTTGGGTGACCTTTCAAAACTTATTTTCCCAGTCGGAGCTCGTTTTTTTCAGAGTTCCCAGTTGTCTTGAACTCACTGAAGTCTGAGATTTCCCAGTTCCGAGTTTCCAGCTGTTTTGAGCACAGCATAAATCATGCTGGATTGACAGCATGGCCAATGTTGAATGTTTATACTCTTAAGCTTGGAAAAGATACCCTTAAACCTAGACTTGGACCACACACACGCCACTGAATAGCAGGCTAGTGATTGCTTTTCAAAGCTTGCAGTTAGCCACTGATTCCTTCCAAACCACTCATTGTTGAATTAGCGATTTCCAGCTTGTTGTGTAATGTTTATGTCCAATGGCCGATGAGCACCGATATGTTTTATCTATACTTTCTCTTCATTATTTCTCTTCATATGACAAGGATTGAAAAGGATTTGCCAGTAGATTGTTGACTTGATTCATGATGATGACTGCTAGCTTGCTAGCTAAGATTTTGAAAGTATGACATTGACATGATCAGTCCAATCAAAGCTACTGTAGATATAACATGATTTGACGTCATTGTATGCACACATGACTGTAAGTCGCTTTGGATAAAAGCGTCTGCTAAATGGCATATTATTATTATATTATTATTTAGCTGTGGCCAATGACCTTGAGCCTTCTTGGATGGGCTCTTCTAATGTAACTCTATGGCAGCACCCAAGGGGCTTGAATCTTCGAGCTCTACCCATAGATTTTGCGGTGACGTAGTGTCCCCATGAGTGACAGAACACTGAGCCAATCACGGCGCAACTAGAGAACATTACCAACCCCTACGCTCCATATTTTCCACTGGCTGCCCCACCACAGAAAGCACTGAGCTAGGCTGAAACACCTGCATTTTGGAGCTGCTATACTCAAGAAAGCAAAAAAGAGACCAAGTTTGTATGTGGCTTTATTAACTCAATGATTTATTTATTTATTTTTACATTGTTTGCAAACTGATATGTGACACGTATTAATGCCAAAATAACATGCATAACAGGTGGGGCTCAAAACAGAAACCTGAATGACGGGTCGCCACTGCATACAATATAATTCAAATTGGCATTATAACAGAAGGCATCTCAGAGCTTCAGTCCAATCTGATCTGGCTGCAGAGTGTATTATCCTGATCAGTCTGGAGCTGCTGCTAATCTAACCTCAGAGAGCGGGAGCAGAGTGGCAAGGAGGCAGGCTCCCTATGCCTGGGTCGCTGAACCTGGTTAAATATAGAAGTGGCCGAGATGGGCATCGATTTTTCTTAGAGTTGACGGCCCAGACTGACAGCGCTGAACGCAGCAGGCTTCACAGAGCCGTCGAGGGAATTTGCCAGACGAAGGTGATGAGATGAGATGGCAAGATCACGGCTACAAAGCTGCACAGCTACGCGCTCCAAGCTCCCTCCACCCCACCCCAGCGACGGTCTCCCCCAAAGTAATTACTGTACACACCCCCACTCTCCAGCTCTGAGAATGCAATAGGATTTTGGCTGGCTGAGCACCAGCCTGCCTCAACACACTCCTTTTGCCAACCAAAAAAAAACCTGTGTGCACACACACACTACACACACTACAACACAGTCCAAGTCATCCTTGTGTCTCTTTCACATCCTCCGCTACACACACCCTCCAGTTTACAGACAAATGCCTGTGTAGTAACACTGTAATTACAGTCGCTAGTCATCTTGTGTGATTACAAAAACGCTCAACTCAATTGCTATACAATTACTCAACTATTGTGCAACAATATGTCAATAGGCCTACATTCAATGTTGTTACTAGTGTCACCAAAAAGGATATATTCTGATATCAGGATATTATTTTATGTCTCCTATGTCTTAGCCCTGGTTTCTTTCAGCAGGAAGTCACAAAGGCTTCTGAATCTGCCTGTAGCACAATGCATCCTAATACACCTCCTCCCCCTACAACCGTCATGGTCAGCCTAACACCTTCGTTTCACCATTAACTATGACCTATAACACATCAGATTTCTTGATGTGATGGTTATTAAGGACAAAACCTCCCTCTCTACAGATCTCTGTAGGAAACCTACGGACAGGAATACCCTTCTTAGAGGTGACAGCGTTCATCCACGTCCACTTATTAAAAGTCTCCCTATAAGTCCTCTGTAGCTCAATTGGTAGAGCATGGCGCTTGTAACGCCAGGGTAGTGGGTTCGATCCCCGGGACCACCCATATGTAAAAATGTATGCACATATGACTGTAAATCACTTTGGATAAAAGCGTCTGCTAAATGGCATATTATTATTATATTATAAGTCAATTCAGTCGCATCAGAAGAATATGCAGCTCTGATGCTTCTTACCAGAAACAGACCACGGACCTCACACAAAGGTTTAAGGAAAGGGGGTACAAAGACAATTGGGTAAAACATGCCAATGATTGTTTTGAAGGACTAACACAGTTGGAAAGTTAAAGAAAAAGCAGAACATGTCCCCTCATGGTTCACCCAATACTCACCATTGGGGAAGGCATTTAAGGACATTATCAGGAAGCACTGGTACATTATTGATACTGACCCACAAATGTGAGAGACATTGTGGTTAAATCAGATTATCCACCAGAGAAAAGGGAAACTTTCTTGGACAAGGTACTGGAGGGTAATTACAAATGTGGTCAATTGCTCAATGCAGCTTCACATACAAATGTAACTTATTTACCCACCCCCACACAGGACAAAGATTGAAGATCAAAGGCCTGATTACCTGCATGTCCACCAATGTTATTTACATGTTGAAATGTCCTTCTGGTCTGTCTTACATAGTGTCACGACTTCCGCCAAGACTGCCTCCCCTCCTTGTTCGGGCAGGTTTCGGCGTTCGTCGTCACCGGCTTACTAGCCACTGCCGCTCCATTTATCATCACTCCATTTGTCTTGTCTTGTCAATTACACACACCTGGTTCTTATCCCCTCATTAGTCCATGTATAAGTGTTCCCTCTGCCCCCCTTGTCCTTGTGGGTGATGGTTTATTGTGAGAGTAGTGTAGCTCGGTGGAGCTACTCGCACTTTGAATTGCCGGGGTAGATATTTCCCCTGTGCCTGTATATTGTTGGAGCTACCTGTACCATGTATTTCCAGGGTAGATATTTCCCCTGTGCCTGTTTTCATGTGTCTCTATCCAGCGCAATTGTGTACGACGGAATAAACTCTGTATTCTGTGATTTACCCTCCTGCGCCTGAGTCCTTCTATCACACTCATCACACATAGGGAACCCGTAGAAGCCTTAAGACCCGGATCAGTGAGCACCGCAGCAATATACGGACAGGTGAGACACAAAATCAGGTTGCTGTTCATTTTATACAAGCTGGACATCCTATTAGTTCTCTGAAATACATTGGAATATAGGGGAGGGAACTTCTTCAAAGGGAATATTTTTGGATCCACAGGCTCAACACACTGTCTCCTCTTGGCCTTAACGAGGAGTTCGACTTGAAACCATTTTTATAGTTTCAAAATGTACAAATTATTGTGTTTTTTTATCCTAATTGTGTATACAGTTGAAGTCGGGTTGTAGTAATACCATTCACTTCACTGACCATTTAATAGGATATACAGTTGAAGTCGGAAGTTTACATACACTTAGGTTGGAGTCATTAAAACTAGTTTTTCAACCACTTCACAAATTTCTTGTTAACAAACTATAGTTTTGGCAAGTTGGTTAGGACATCTACTTTGTGCATGACACAAGTAAAATTTCCAACAATTGTTTACAGACAGATTATTTCATTTATAATTCACTGTATCACAATTCCAGTGGGTCAGAAGTTTACATACACTAAGTTGACTGTGCCTTTAAACAGCTTGGAAAATTCCAGAAAATGATGTCATGGCTTTAGAAACTTCTGATAGGCTAATTGACATAATTTGGGTCAATTGGAGGTGTACCTGTGGATGTATTTCAAGGCCTACCTTTAAACTCAGTGCCTCTTTGCTTGACATCATGGGAAAATCAAAAGAAATCATCCAAGACTCAGAAAAAAAATTGTAGACCTCCACAAGTCTGGTTCATCCTTGGGAGCAATTTCCAAATGCCTGACGGTACCACGTTCATCTGTACAAACAATAGTATGCAAGTATAAACACCATGGGAACACGCAGCCGTCATACCGTTCAGGTAGGAGACGCGTTCTTTCACCTAGAGGTGAACGTACTTTGGTGCGAAAAGTGCAAATCAATCCCAGAACAACAACAAAGGACCTTGTGAAGATGCTGGAGGAAGCAGGTACACAGTATCTATATCCACTGTAAAACAAGTCCTATATCGACATAACCTGAAAGGCCGCTCAGCAAGGAAGAAGCCACTGCTCCAAAACCACCATAAAAAAGCCAGACTACAGTTTGCAACTGCACATGGGGACAAAGATCGTACTTTTTGGAGAAATGTCCTCTGGTCTGATGAAACAAAAATAGAACTGTTTGGCCATAATGACCATCGTTATGTTTGGAGGAAAAAGGGAGTTGCTTGCAAGCTGAAGAACACCATCCCAACCGTGAAGCACAGGGGTGGCAGTATCATGCTGTGGGTGTGCTTTGCTGCAGGAGGGACTGGTGCACTTCACAAAATAGATGGCATCATGAGGAAGGAAAAATATGTGGATATATTGAAGCAACATCTCAAGACATCAGTCAGGAAGTTAAAGCTTGGTCGCAAATGGGTCTTCCAAATGGACAATGAGCCCAAGCATACTTCCAAAGTTGTGCCAAAATGGCTTAAGGACTACAAAGTCAAGGTATTGGAGTGGCCATCACAAACCCCTGACCTCAATCCTATAGAAAATGTGTGGGCAGAACTGAAAAAGTGTGTGCGAGCAAGGAGGCCTACAAACCTGACTCAGTTACACCAGCTCTGTCAGGAGGAATGGGACAGAATTCACCCAACTTATTGTGGGAAGCTTGTGGAAGGCTACCCAAAACGTTTGACCCAGGTTAAACAATTTAAAGGCAATGCTACCAAATACTAATTGAGTGTATGTAAACTTCTGACCCACTGGGAATGTGATGAAATAAATAAAAGCTGAAATAAATCATTCTCTCTACTATTATTCTGACATTTCACATTCTTAAAATAAAGTGGTGATCCTAACTGACCTAAGACAGGGAATTTTTACTATGATTAAATGTCAGGAATTGTAAAAAACTGAGTTTAAATGTATTTGGCAAAGGTGTATGTAAACTTCCGAGTTCAACTGTACATACATGCTATAATTCAAGTCCTCTGAATTAATTAAGGCTGGGCAAAATGCAGATTGTGGGATTGTTTGTTGTAACTAAAACCTATATAAATAGAAACCTATATAAATATAACCCATATAAATATAAACCTATAGAAATATAACCCTATAGAAATATAACCCTATAGAAATACAGCTTTTTTGCTGTGCAAGAACAGCAGATATATGAGTATGCAACCCTGTCTGGATGGTTGCCATACCTATCAGGAATGGAATTATTTTCTGGCCACCGTTATCCATTTGTTGACTGAATAAAACTTAAACATTCTCAGTAATTACAGGATTGCAATATTTGCATGGAGCTGACCCTGCAGATAGCACTACTGGGTGATCTGAAAAGTCATAGTCAATCGATCAATAATATAATAATACTTTTAGCAAATATGTTTATTTTCAATTCACAAACTGTAGAAACAATGAGAATAGAAAGGTTCAGAACTTTTGTAAAACATCACAGTACAGTTGTAAAATATATGGCAAATATAAATCCAATATGGATGGTGTTAAGAGATAGATGGGAGGTGTTGAATGGAGCTGAAGGATGGGACTGATAACAACAACTAATAACAACAAGATAACTAGTGTAAGACATGCTGTGTCCATAATAAGGATATAGGTTATATATTGTGAGCTTTTGTGAAAGAGCACAGTTAGAAAGATATGGCATATAGAAGCATACCAGATGGACATCATGAAAATGATCGGAGGAAGTTCAGGAGTAAAAACACACAAAATATAATTATTGACTGTGTCCATAAAATGTATATAGTATGTATAAGCATGAAGTAGAGGCCTAAGCATTGTTGTTCACTAGTTTACTCCAATTAGGGAGGGGATGGTGGGGTTGGAAAGTAATAAAGGGAAATATATATATTTTTAAAGGATATGTATGTATATACAGTATATATGTATTTATGTGTATATATATATATGTGTATGTATGTGTATATATGTATATATATATATATGCGAGAGAAAAAAAAGAAAAAAAAGATATGGGGGATTGGAAGTGATGCAGACAATTACATTGATGGAAGTTACAATCTATCTGCAATATTAAAGCTGATCTACCCCCTAAAAATATATATATATATAAAAATCAAAAATATTAAATGTCAGGAATTGTGAAAAACTGAGTTTAAATGTATTTGGCTAAGGTGTATGTAAACTTCCGACTTCAACTGTATATACACTACCAGTCAAAGGTTTGTACACACCTACACACCTACCCTTTTTCATTATTTTAACTATTTTTTACATTGTAGAATAATAGTGAAGACATCAAAACTATGAAATAACATATAGGGAATCATGTAGTAACCAAAAAAGTGTTAAACAAATCAAAATATATTTTATATTTGAGATTCTTCAAATAGCCACACTTTGCCTTGATGACAGCTTTGCACACTCTTGGCATTCTCTCAACCAGCTTCATGAGGTACTCACCTGGAATGCATTTCAATTAACAGGTGTGCCTTCTTAAAAGTTAATTTGTGGAATTGATTTAGCTCTTAATGCGTTTGAGCCAATCAGTTGTGTTGTGACAAGGTAGGGGGGTGGGGTATACAGAAGATAGCCCTATTTGGTAAAAGACCAAGTCCATATTATGGCAAGAACAGCTCAAATAAGCAAAGAGAAATGACAGTCCATCATTACTTTAAGACATGAAGGTCAGTCAATACGGAAAATTTCAAAAAAGTTTCTTAAAGTGCAGTCGCAAAAACCATCAAGCGCTATGATGAAACTGGCTCTCATGAGGACCGCCACAGGAATGGAAGACCCAGAGTTACCTCTGCTGCAGAGGATAAGTTCATTAGAGTTACCAGCCTCAGAAATTGCAGCCCAAATAAATGCTTCACAGTTCAAGTCACAGACACATCTCAACATCAACTGTTCAGAGGGGACTGTGTGAATCAGGCCTGAATCATGGTCGAATTGCTGCAAAGAAACCACTACTAAAGGACACCAATAAGAAGAAGAGACCTGCTTGGGCCAAGAAACACGAGCAATGGACATTAGACTGGTGGAAATGTGTCCTTTGGTCTGGAGTCCAAATTTGAGATTTCTTTGTGAGACGCGGTGTGGGTGTACAGATGATCTCCGCATGTGTAGTTCCCACCGTAAAGCATGGAGGAGGAAGTGTTATGGTGTGGGGGTGCTTTGCTGGTGACACTGTCTGTGATTTATTAACCAGCATGGCTACCACAGCATTCTGCAGTGATACGCCATCCCATCTGGTTTGGGCTT
Organism: Coregonus clupeaformis; assembly: GCF_020615455.1. Taxonomy (NCBI): domain Eukaryota; kingdom Metazoa; phylum Chordata; class Actinopteri; order Salmoniformes; family Salmonidae; genus Coregonus; species Coregonus clupeaformis. The sequence continues at coordinate 274,155 of NW_025533745.1, read as the reverse complement.
AGTGGGACTATCATTTGTTTTTCAACAGGACAATGACCCAACACACCTCCAGTCTGTGTAAGGGCTATTTTACCAAGAAGGAGAGTGATGGAGTGCTGCATCAGATTACCTGGCCTCCACAATTCCCCGACCTCAACCCAATTGAGATGGTTTGGGATGAGTCGGACGGCAGAGTGAAGGAAAAGCAGCAGACAAGTACTCAGCATATGTGGGAACTCCTTCAAGACTGTTGGAAAAGCATTCCAGGTGAAGCTGGTTGAGAGAATGCCAAGAGTGTGAAAAGCTGTCATCAAGGCAAAGGGGGGCTATTTGAAGAATCTCAAATATAGAATACATTTTGATTTGTTCAACACTTTTTTGGTTACTACATGATTCCATATGTAGTAAGCCTATTCCCCCTCAGGAGACTGAAAAGATTTGGCATGGGTCCTCAGATCCTCAAAAAATTATACAGCTGCACCATCGAGAGCATCCTGACTGGTTGCATCACCGCCTGGTATGGCAACTGCTTGGCCTCCGACCGCAAGGCACTACAGAGGGTAGTGCGTACGGCCCAGTACATCACTGGGGCCAAGCTTCCTGCCATCCAGGACCTCTATACCAGGCGGGGTCAGAGGAAGGCCCTCAAAATTGTCAAAGACTCCAGCCACCCTAGTCATAGACTGTTCTCTCTGCTACCGCACGGCAAGCGGTACCGGAGTGCCAAGTCTAGGTCCAAAAGACTTCTCAACAGCTTCTACCCCCAAGCCATAAGACTCCTGAACAGCTAATCATGGCTACCTGGACTATTTGCACTGCCCCCCCCACCCCATCCTTTTTACGCTGCTGCTACTCTGTTAATTATTTATGCATAGTCACTTTAACTCTACCCACATGTACATATTACCTCAACTACCTCAACTAGCCGGTGCCCCCGCACATTGACTCTGCAACGGTACCCCCCTGTATATATAGCCTCCCTACTGTCACTTTATTTTACTTCTGCTCTTTTTTCTCTCAACACTTTTTTTGTTGTTGTTTTATTTTTACTTTTTTTGTAAAAAATAAATGCACTGTTGGTTAAGGGCTGTAAGTAAGCATTTCACTGTAATGTCTGCACCTGTTGTATTCGGCGCATGTGACCAATAAAATTTATTTTATTTTATTTTATTTTATTTGATATGTGTTATTTATTAGTTTTGATGTCTTCACTATTATTCCACAATGCAGAAAATAGTAAAAATAAAGAAAAACCCTTGAACGAGTAGGTGTGTCCAAACTTTTGACTGGTACTGTATATTACTGTAAATATTGATCACATTCCTTGTGTATGATCATATATTTTGATACATTGAATGTTAATATTGTCAACCTATGTTATATATTTTTTACCTCCTGTTTCAGGAAGCAATGTCACTGAGTACTGCCTCTATATATAGGACCTTCCACCCCCACCTGGGATATGGTTGCCTGATAAAGACCTAAGGCTGGAAACGTTGTTATAATTAAATATCACCTGGGAGCATGAGCAGCAGTGTGCGCCATTTTCCTTTCTGTTTTCCATCAGCCACAGAAGATCTCACTCTTTGATTGGCTTGAAATGTCCTCAATGTTCAGGAGGGCACTAGGGCAGAGCGGCTGTTTGCAATCTACAGTGGCTGACAAGGGAATCGATGACCTATTTTCATCCCAGTGACCCGGGCGAGATAAACCGCAGCTTATCGTTTTACCTGAGATTGATTGAGGCCATGTGCAAAGACCCAACTCTGCTGGCTTCCTGACATGCCGAAAGACAGAAAGTGTTTTAATCTAGACAGCCCTGTCAGTAATTCAATAGCCCTTTGAGCAACCAGGAGAATGGTCTCCTGTTTAAGTCTACGGTGACTCATTTGAAGTCATAAGGTCCTATTCAACCAATCCTGGGATTCTGGGTTCTAAAATATTTCAGTTAGACCTGTAGCTTGGGTCCTTCATTACAACATGCCGTCATGCTGTCGTTCAGGGACCATATTGGTCCTGCCCTTGGACTATGAACAAAAGTGGCCCAAAAAAACAAATGACGCATTGTCCCTGTTAAATAAATGATCAAATTAATTTATAACTAGACTGGTGTCTATTGACTTGTGGCCTTGCTTAGTCTGAATCATTTCTGACTCATTTCACTACTGGTATGTTGAATTCTGTCACTCATTGAATTTGTTATAGTTTAATTAAGACTTTGATATTTGGAAAATTCATTCATGTTTTTAATGTCCTCAACATAAAGTGGTGTGGCTGAAAATCCTCCACCAGTGAAATGTTTTTAATCAGAATCATTTTTAGGAGGGACTTTCTACCTATTTCATAATATGAGGACAAAATAGAACAGGTTTTTAAACAAACTTAATGAGCCATTTGAGGCCTTGAGACATTTTGCCTAATGAGGCATTCAGGTCGTCTCTCGCTCTTCCTACCCTTGTGGTCTCTCCACCCCTGGTTAAATTGTCTGAGTATCAAGACAGAGCTCTTTCTTTTGTCTCATAGCTCAATTATAACCCCAATCAATTGAGATGGAGACATGAGTCAGACACACAGGCTGACGGTAGGTCTGCAGACTGACAACACTGCTCGAATACTGATCTATGAAACACATAGACCAATCTAACATAACACATGAATCAGTCATAGCTGGCAATACCTAGAATTTCATAGTAAATCCCTGGATACACAATATGTGACCACTACTCCTTTCATGGACGAGCCAACGTGTCAACAGTGGTAGATGCTCTGTTGCATCTTAACAAGTTATCTCTTTCAAAAGTGACTGTTCAAAGTGATTATCCTATTAACCTGTGTGGGTTCTGTACTGTAACGTGTAACAATGTTCTTACTAGTAGCTGTATGAATGTCCATCCCTAGTCAAATTGCCACTGACCATATCATCCTCTCTATACCAAGGTATTTGTCTCTCTCTAGTGGTGATTACGGGTAAAAGTAAGCCCTGTCAGAGCACTACAGGGATCTCAGAAAATATACAGTACTATAGTATTGTGCATTAAATAGACCAGTGGTTCTCAAACCTCTCCTCGGGGACCCCCAGCTGTTCCATGTATTTTATCTATTCCAGAGCCAGCACACCTGATTCAACTTGTCAACTAATCATCAAGCCCTTGACTAGTTGAATCAGGTGAGGTAGTTCAGAACTACAACAAAATTGTGAAACGTCTGAGGAGAGGTTTAGGAACCACTGAAATAGACAACAGAAGTACAAATGGCCTAACATGATACACAAATTAGAGTAACTACCTGAACAGACACACATTATACACAACCCAAAACACACAAAAAAGCCTGCACAACTTCTACTGTGATTGTTGATCAAACAGTCCAAAACAGAGCAATGATCAACAAGCAACATCCCAACAGCTCAGCTGTTCCAAAATGTACTGCTTAAAATAACTCCAGCACATCACACAGCAGCGCATAGGCATGCTTATGCCACGTCACAGTATTAAATTAAAATAAATTAGGTTATGTTCCCCATAGACCAAATGTAATGGTGCATTCAAGACAACTCGGAACTCGGAACTAGAAAATCTCTGACTTCCAACTTCAGTGCGTTCATGACAACTGGGAACTCTGAAAAAACAAGCCCCGACTGGGAAACATTGTTTTGAACGGTCATCCAACTCAGAATTACAAGTTGGAAACTCGGGCATCATCTAATGCCATGTTTAAGACAACACGGAACTCTGAAATTTTCGACTTGGAAACTTGTTGTAGAAAGATGAGGCCCAAGTTTCTGAATCAACCAATAGGAAGCTCTGCGCAAATAACTTACGTTTATTTTAACTCAGAGGTTCCGAGTTTCTGAATTGTCTTCAACGCACCAGTAGAGCTCTGACTTCTCCGACCTGAAGATCACTGACATCACAAATGTTCCCAGTCTGATCCCGCTTTCAAAACAAATGGGAAGTCGGAAGTCGGAAATCTCTGACTTCAGACTTCAGTGTGTTCAGGCCGACTCGGAATTCCAAGTCGCAAACTCTGTCATCTTTCTAGAACCCCGACTTTCTGATCTGAAGAACACTGATATGATTTGACCTCAAGTTCCCAGTTGTCTTGGAAGCACCATCAGCTCGTTTTTTCAAAAACCATGTGATCAAAGGTCATGCAGTTTTTGATGAAGTCACCTTCAAGTCGTTGCAGCTGCTTCTCACCAACTGCACCATGCAGCCATCACCTGCATTGTGGGAGTCACTATTTGTCAACCAATCATTAGGGTGTTTTTGGTTGACCCACGCAAACGTGACCAAAGACGTGACTGAAACAAGATACAAATAAAAGTGACATTTGAGACCTCTCTCTAACCAATTAATTGTACAAACGTTATGTTGTCAGTTTATGAGTGTGCGATATTGGGGTATAGAAAAGTATATTTTGACCAAAACTTTTATAAACAGTAGCAGCTATGTTGACACTGTCATGTTGATCTGAGCCTTGCTGTTGGAAAACCACCATAGTGTCCAACTTTCTGCTGTCGCAGATGCAACTCCCCCTTTGTTAGCCTTATGGTGTGTTCAAGACAACTCTGAACATCAGAGTGAATATTTGCATACGTTTTTTGCGTAGAGCTTCCTATTGGTTGATTCTGATACTTTTCAAGTGGGAAACTCGGACCTCATCTTTCTACAACGAGTTTCCAAGTCGGATATTTCCGAGTTTCCGAGTTGTCTTCAACGCGGCAATACTGCTTGAACACACCTGTGCCCAGGCGTTGCTGACGCATGTCAGATCTTACAATGCCTGGATAGGTATTTTAAGTATCAGCTAATCATATCATATGTTATAGCAATCTGTCAGTCGACAGACTAGCTCTGGCCTCATGTAAACGCGTTGGATATAGTAGAAGGCCTAGTAGTGATGGGCATTTCCATTCTTCAGTCAGCCGAATCATTTAGCCCGTAAAATCAACAATTTGTATAACTTTATGGCTTCAATTCCAACATTCTAATTAGTCATCAAAATTGTTAAAAGCTTTTAAATGCAATTCAAATAAATGCAACAATGGATGAAGACACGCCAAACTTTTTTAATTTAAAAAATCCATCAGATATTGACTGAATTATATCACATAAAACATTTTACTGGCAGTGACAAAAAATTATTGGAGTTCAGGGATTTTGGCAGGAATTCAGATATTTAATTGTCAAATTTCAACAAATAAAATGTAGAATTCACTCAAATATATTTTGTGTTAAAACAAAGAAATGTGGCCTCCCGAATGGCGCAGCGGTCTAAGGCGTCACTACAGACCTGGGTCGATCCCGGGCTGTATCACAACCGGCCGTGATCGGGATTCCCAGAGGGCGGCGTACAATTGGCCCAGTATTATCCAGGTTAGGGGAGGGTTTGGCCGGGGGGCTTTACTTGGCTCATCGCGCTCTAGCGACTCCTTGTGGCGGGCCGGGCGCCTGCAGGCTGACCTTGGTCATCAGTTGAACAGTGTTTCCCCTGAGCCCGTTGGGGAGTTGCAGCGATGAGACAAGATCGATAAAAACAAAGAAACGTACATGTGCCTAATTAGAATAAATACACTGTGGCAATTTGCATATATGAATAGATTAACGTAAAGGGGTAGAACAGAACTGGAACCACCAAAAACCTTGCTGTGTCTAGAAGGCCTACCTGCACTAACCTGTGCTGTCTAGACTGCCTCATTAATTACTGTTGTTGTCACGTTCAGACATAATATCACTATAATCCGAGTGCTCATTTTCGGAACATGCTTTCATTTCAGCACATTTGTAAACATTTCAAGTGTATTAAATTATTACTTTTTTCAATTCCACAAAACATATACACTAATCAAAATAAAGTTATCTTCTCTTTCTCATGATATAGGTGTCGAGACAATCTGTTAAATCCCTTAAAAAGCTTCAGCATTCCTATGGATGCAACAGAAAGACAAAGTATTCCATTGAGCCCATTTCAGCCATTAATGAGGTGTGTTTGACCGGTCACTACAAACATTTCCGTGGTCGTAACGTCCACAGGAAAAAAAGACAGGCACAAGCAATAGTATGAGATAGTCACCGGAGTAAAATGAAAGCAATCAATCCAGTGATATTGAAGTTGATTTTGCACCTTTCAAACACGCATGCGCATTGCTACATTTTTATTAGACATCTAAATTCAAGTAGGTTCCAACTCGTTTCCCATAAATCCAATAAAACAACGTGAGAGATATTCTTTATTGCAACTTGATGTTCAACATTTAGCCTTTTACTCACAATTCCAGTTTTGGTTTGTGGAAGACATTGAATGTATTCCAAGCACAGGAGGCTGGTGAGCGGAGGAAGGCTCGTAATAATGGCTGGAATGGAGTGTTATCAAACACATGGAAACCATGTGTTTGATGTGTTTGATACTATTCAATTCATTCTGTTCCAGCCATTACTATGACCCCGTCCTCCCCAATTAAGGTTCCACCAGCCACCTTTGAGTCCAAGTGATAATAATGACAAAGGTAAACAAAAGAAATGGCACTAAAAGGATCCATTAAAAATGGTCAATGAAATGATACAATGATACAAATTCCAAACAAAACGGTAGATAAACTGTGTCTCTGCTTGGCATCTATCACAGTCTATCCGTATCACTTTGCTGGTGCAATACAGGTAACTTACCAGGTATCACAATCACAAACAAATATAAGGGTTTTTAATTTATTTTGGCCAAATAATATTTTATTTACATTCCATAAACAATTTCAGCACATTTTATTTTCTATCAAAGTGGCTCGAACAAAATGTATTTAAAAGATTTCTCTGCTGTCAGAATGCTCAGAAAACGCGTACAAAACAATACATGTAATTTTCTCCTTGAACATGTAAAACCACAGGGGGGCGATGTGCTCAGAGTTGATCATGTGCCAGCTCAATTGAAACGCTGTGGCGGATTTCGATAGGGCATCTGTCTGCGTGCTTTACAACTCATATCGTGCTTTACAACTCCTATCACCTCTGGTTGGCTAGTTGTCTACTTCAGACAGACCATCAGGATGCTCTGCTCACAAGCACCTTGGGACTCTGGCAGTAACAGGTGAGACAGACAGCATCTACAGACCTGTTGCTTTATAGGATGGACCTACACAGATTAAGGATTTACTATACAGAATAAGAATTGATACCGAATGGAATTTGAAAAGCAAAATGAAGTCTGGATTTTTTCAGATGCTGAGGAAGAGGAAAGAGGTGAGTTTCTCTCTATTTCTTGTTTTGGATCAGTGTTGTCTACGGTTTCTGATAAAGGTTATTCTTTCCTCCTATCCTAGCTAGTTTATTCCCCTCAGGAGTTTAAAGGAAATTCCAAATAAAGAATTTAAGCTTTTCTTTACTATCAGATATATTTATTTATGGGAATTTCATTTCCCTTGCTTCCTGGATTGAAATACTCAAATGGAGTTAAAAGCAACCCTGTTATCCACTATAAGAAGTATAAGGCCCTCATCCTGACAGCTACATGTTTCTCTCTCCCAGCTGATTCCTCTGATCGACTTCATGGCGTTGGCTGCAGCAAGAGCCACCTCTGCCTCCCTCTACTTCCTATTTACAAAGAATGATGTCATGTGAGATTTGATGTATTTTATCATTTATTTTCTGTACATGTTAGTTTCCAGGACCCAAATAAGCCTAGTTTCCATTGGAGATTCTCAATTCTTAGTTCAGGAGAATGTTTAATCTGGGTTTGTGAAACCGTCATATTCTACTATGTACTATTTATTGTGGATTATATTTGCTTGTCTTGCTATTTGTGTTGTTTCTAGTAATGTGAACTAGAAGTACTAACCTGACATTTTAAAATACTTTTATCTAAAGTGAATTTGCTTATTAGTCTCTGACAGGCCTGCCCGTTTTGAATTTTCTCATTTGATTAAAGACAAACCCTGGCATAGCAGGCAGGGATATATTCTGTTTTAATAAATTATCGCTAACCTTCTTTCAGTTTAAATAAAAGTAGAAACCCTGAACCCTGGGAGGGAGTGGACCCATCTAAACCACAGAAGGTGATTGATAACGTAGCCGGCCGCAACCGGGAGACCAATGGGGCGGCGCACAATTGGCCCAGCGTCATCCAGGGTAGGGGAGGGAATGGCCGGCAGGGAGGTAGCTCAGTTGGTAGAGCATGGCGTTTGCAACGCCAGGGTTGTGGGTTCGAATCCCACGGGGGGCCAGTATGAAAATAAAAAAAGAATAATGTATGCACTAACGGTAAGTCGCTCTGGATAAGAGCGTCTGCTAAATGACGTAAATGTAAAAAATTTATGCACTCACTAACTGTAAGTCCCTCTGGATAAGAGCGTCTGCTAAATGACGTAAATGTAAATGTAATAACATTATAAACACTATTTCTATTTCTGTCCTCTCTATGTTGGCATTGGTACTGGCATCAGCAGCCATTTCTGTCTGTTTTTGGTGGGGGGGGTCAATGCAGGGGTTCCTCCTCTATTCTGCTTAGTCACACAAACAGAGCAGCGTTGCCAAGTATAACGATTAGTTACCGGAGTGTAACTCCAGTTCTATGAGTGGAGCGGAGCCCCATAGGGGAGCTCTGCTCCTAATGGTTTACCCTCTGCACTAAGGCAGCAGCAGCCTGAGACAAAATTATGCACACACCTACAGCCAATAGGAGTACAGGTGTCCCTATAAGAGGGGACGCTTCCCCTCAATCAGCCTCCCGAGATATTTTTCTTCAGCGAGACTAAATCAAATCAAATCAAATCAAATGTTATTGGTCACATGCGCCGAATACAACAGGTGCAGACATTACAGTGAAATGCTTACTTACAGCCCTTAACTAACAGTGCATTTATTTTAAACAAAAGAAGTAAAAATAAAACAACAACAACAAAAAAAAGTGTTGAGAAGAAAAAAAGAGCAGAAGTAAAAATAAAGTGACAGTAGGGAGGCTATATATACAGGGGGGTACCGGTGCAGAGTCAATGTGCGGGGGCACCGGCTAGTTGAGGTAGTTGAAGTAATATGTACATGTGGGTAGAGTTAAAGTGACTATGCATAAATAATTAACAGAGTAGCAGCAGCGTAAAAAGGATGGGGTGGGGGGGCAGTGCAAATAGTCCGGGTAGCCATGATTAGCTGTTCAGGAGTCTTATGGCTTGGGGGTAGAAGCTGTTGAGAAGTCTTTTGGACCTAGACTTGGCACTCCGGTACCGCTTGCCGTGCGGTAGCAGAGAGAACAGTCTATGACTAGGGTGGCTGGAGTCTTTGACAATTTTGATGGCCTTCCTCTGACACCGCCATACAGGTCCTGGATGGCAGGAAGCTTTGCCCCAGTGATGTACTGGGCCGTACGCACTACCCTCTGTAGTGCCTTGCGGTCGGAGGCCAAGCAGTTGCCATACCAGGCGGTGATGCAACCAGTCAGGATGCTCTCGATGGTGCAGCTGTATAATTTTTTGAGGATCTGAGGACCCATGCCAAATCTTTTTAGTCTCCTGAGGGGGAATAGGCTTTGTCGTGCCCTCTTCACGACTGTCTTGGTGTGTTTGGACCATGATAGTTCGTTGGTGATGTGGACACCAAGGAACTTGAAGCTCTCAACCTGTTCCACTACAGCCCCGTCGATGAGAATGGGGGCGTGCTCAGTCCTCTTTTTTTTCCCTGTAGTCCACAATCATCTCCTTTGTCTTGGTCACGTTGAGGGAGAGGTTGTTGTCCTGGCACCACACGGCCAGATCTCTGACCTCCTCCCTATAGGCTTTCTCATCGTTGTCGGTGATCAGGCCTACCACTGTTGTGTCGTCGGCAAACTTAATGATGGTGTTGGAGTCGTGCCTGGCCATGCAGTCATGGGTGAACAGAGAGTACAGGAGGGGACTGAGCACGCACCCCTGAGGGGCCCCCGTGTTGAGGATCAGTAGAGAGGGTCGGCAGGGCCTTAAGTCCTATGGGGCTCCGCTCCACTCATAGAACTGGAGTTACACTCCGGTAACTAATCGTTCTATATCGTGGAGCTCCGCCCCATAGGGGAGCTCTGCTCCTAATGGTTTAAGGCGGAGCGTAGCGCTCCAAAATGTACTCCCTGCCGAGCCTAACACTTCCCATCAAAACGAGAAAGTCAGGCCCAGCAATGGCTGTAACCGAGTCCCGCAGTACTGCAACTAAAAACCCTACGGGCGTCACAATATACCGCGTCATCGGTTAAAAGACCCGCCCCACCTAGTCCAATGGCAATGCCAATGACTAGTGGGCAGATCACCAGAATAGAAGCCATACTAATCTGTACTAGCAGATAGATGTGCCTCAATATCCTGTGAAAACACTACCGACCACTAATGGAATGACATCAAATGTCACTCTACATTATGAACGCGGTAGACCGCCTCACTCACTCAATGGAATCCCAGAGATTAGTGGGCAGGAACAAAACATGAGTCATACTAACTGAACGAGCAGATAGATGACCTCATATTCTGTTAATCCACGCATGCCTCTACTGTACTGAGCTTGTCAGTCAGGATTCATGCCACAAAATATGTTTTCTTATCCAAAGCGGACCTGATGGAAACCCAGTCCATAGTCCTGCTTTTCCCTCTCTTCCTAGCTCCAGATCTCCCTTCAGCTATGCTGAGTACAGACCGAGCCAAAGAGTTAGAAAACACATCTGTTAAAAACACGTCTTCCTAACCAAAGCGGACCTGATGGAAACCTGTGTCCACAGTCCTGCTTCTCCTCTCCTTCTTGCTCAAGATCTCCCTTCAGCCACGCTGAGTACAGATCGAGCCAGAGAATTGGAAGACATATCTAAGAGATAGAAACGGATAAATGGAGACGGCGTCGACCAGGATGCTGCTCTACAGATATCCTCTACTCCCGTTCCTCTAAAAAGGGCAGTAGAAGCCGCTACTCCACGAGTGGAGTGAGCTCTGATACCCTGAGGCAATTGCCGCCCTGCTACCTCATAAGCTGTCTCAATGCCTTCGCAAAGCCAGTGAGACAGCCTCTGTTTTGAAAGTGGTCTACCTAGTGCAGCCGCACCATGACACACAAACAACTGAGGCGATGACCTAATCGCTGCTGTGCGCTCGACGTAACACGCCAAAGCGCGTACTGGGCACAGGCGATGGAGCTTTTCCTCACTCCTCTCTCTATGAGGAGGAGGAGAAAAAGCCCACAGCTCCACGGTCTGACCCCTATATGAACTCTTAATAACCTTCGGCACAAATGCCGGGTTAGGACGTAACACTGCTCTGCTCAGGTCACCATTGATGGCCAGGCAGTCAGGTCTCGTCGAAAGAGCACACAAATCACTGACCCGCTTAGCTGTAGTCAAAGCGAGCAACAGTGCTGTCTTGATAGACAGCATCTTGAGGGGTATTTGATTCAATGGCTCGAACGGCGACTTACATAGCGCTTCGAGTACCAAAGCCAAATCCCACTGAGGAAGCGTGACTCTAGGTGTTGGCCTAAGTCGCCGCGTTCCTAATAGGAAGCGTTTCACTAGAGGGTGACTAAAGACATTGTCTCTGCCAAAACCCTCATGACAAGCTGAAATCGCTGCTGCAAACACTCTAATCGTGGCAGGCGATTTTTGCTTATCAAACATGAGCTGCAGAAAAGAGAGAATACTCTCCACCTGACAGCTCATGGGGTCCACACTTTGTGTGACACACCATCGTGAAAACACGTTCCATCTACTGGCATACATCTTAGAAGTGGAACTGGCACGTGAACCCTGTATGGTCCTGATCACCGCATCAGATAACCCACGGCGCTCTAGCCTGTCCCTCTCAGCAGCCAGGCCTTCAGTGGTTGGCCGATTATGGGCAATTTCCCTATCGTGCCAGCCGCCTGAGACAACGCGGCCCCGTCGATGTGGAATTGGCCAAGGTGGCGCAATCAACATCTGACTCATCTCCGCAAACCACAGAGCCCCCGGGCGATCGGGCGCTATCAGTATCACTGACAGCCCCCTGACCTCACCCTGGCTAGCAGTGGGAGAATGCAGGACAGCGGAGGGAATGCATACAGGAGAACTCTCGGCCACGGTTGGTGCGCAAAGGCGTCCCTTCCCAGTGGCGGTTCGTCCTGTTCCCTCAGAGAGAACCACAGAGGACATTGCGCGTTCACGCGTGACGCGAATAGGTCCACCTCGGCTCTCCCGAATTGTTCCCAAATCTGGAGAACAATGTCTGGATGCAGACACCACTCGTCGTCTCGAGGACCCCCTCTTGACATGAGGTCTGCTCCTACGTTCAAGTAGCCCGGAATGTGTGCTGCTCTCAATGAGCGAAGGTGCTCGTGAGCCCACAGCCACAATTCCTCTGCCGCCTGATGGGGAGCAGGAGACCTGACTCCTCCCTGGTGATTTATGTGGGCTACTGTGGTCCGGTTGTCTGACCAGACCAGCACATCGCGACCCCGAAGGGTAGACGCGAAGTGGGTCAGAACCAGTCGAACCGTTTCCAACTCCAGGAGGTTGATGTGACGACCTGATTGAGGCCACACACCTCCTATCGCTTGTGTCTGACATGTCCCTCCCCATCCCGTCAGGGACGCATCCGTGAATACTGGGATGTGAGAGGACACCTTTCCTATCGGGACTCCGTGCGTGAGAACGCGCGAGTTTCTCCAATAGTTTAGGTCTGCACTGAGCGAGAGGGGAACCACCACCAACCGATGACGTTGACGCAATGGGTCTAGTCTTAGTTGGGCGAACCATCGCTGCGTCCTGCGCATGTGCAGGAGTCCCAGCGGAACCACAGAGTGGGCTGACGACATGAGACCCAAAAGTGACATGATCGACAGCGCCGTCACCGTGTGATTCGGACGACACTTCCTTAGGGCTAGCAACAAGGCTACCCTTCGGGGTCCGAAATTCGAGCCCTCATCCTCACAGTGTCTAGCTGTATCCCCAGGTAGACAATCTGATGAGTGGGCCAGGGCGCGCTCTTTTTCCAATTCACAGCAAACCCCAGACTTGTGAGATGCATCACTGTCTGTGTTGTGTGAGTGATCGCCAGCTCTGCTGACGGGGCGAGAACTAGTAGGTCGTCCAGGTAGGCTAGTAGCCGTATTCCCTGACGACACAACGGTTCCAATGCCGCCTCCACACACTTGGAAAATGTGCGAGGTGCCAGGGCATACCCAAATGGCATCCTCGTGTATTCGTACGCCACCCCTTGAAAGGCGAACCGCAGAAACTTCCTGTGACGCGGCTGAACCGGCACATGAAAGTACGCGTCCTTTAGGTCTATGCTCGTACAAAAATCCCCTTTCTGGACACATTCCAGCAGGCGTTTTGTCGTTAGCATTCGGAAGGGCCGTTTGGTTATGCTCTCGTTGAGAATGCGTAAATCCAAAATCGGCCTCACTCCCCCCGTCTTTTTGGGCACTAGGAAATAAGGCGAATGTAGCCCTTTGTTCCTTTGCTCCCGGGGAACTACTGTCACCGCCTCCTTCGCCAAAAGTTCCGTAATCTCTGTCATCAGAGCGGCCACTTTGTCTGCCGTCTTCATCACCGTCTCCACCACTCCCCTGAACGGGGGTGGGGTCCGGTGGAATTGGAGAGCATAACCCTTCTGCAACGTCTGTTCTAGCCAGCGTGAGAGGGTGCAGCTTCTTCGCCACTGCCAGCAATGCAGAGAAAGTGGCTGGGCGCGAAGCTGTGGTGCATCCAGTAGGAAGGACCTGTATTCCTCTATGGCCCTTACCGCCACTGTTCCCCGACATTGAAGTGGTGGAACAGCCCAAGGTGGGCCTCCCGTGAAAGGGAGAGGAAATGCGTTCTGCGAAAGAAAGAGGAGTAGGGACGTCAGTTAAACCCGTAACCGTCGTATTCCTGCCCTCCTTGAACGCATCGCGGGTCTGAATTGCGCTGACCGAGGCCACAGCCTGCGGCAGGGCACCATCCCCAGCGAGCGATTGCGTCATCTTAGGTGACTGCAATTCGCTATCAGAGCCCTTCACTACAGTACTCCTAGAAGTCTGTAGTATGGGGTCTCTATGAGGTAAAACAAGACGGCGCCTTGATACCTTCTTAACTTTCACCTTCTGTGTGTGTTCAACTCTGCACCCCTGGTGGGTTGATTCACGCTCAGTGTGGTGAGTACTGGCTCGTTCTGTCAGGGGAGCTGATACTTCGGTTATACCCATAACGCTAGTAATCCTGCTCTCTGTGAACGTAGCATGGGTCTGAATCGCATTAACAGAGACCTTAGTCTGCGATAATGCGCCGTCCCCAGATAGCTGCTGTGTTACAATGCCTGGGGGCGCCGATACTCTGGACACCTTGGTGACCGCGGTAATCGGGCCCTCCGTGAACGCAGCCTGGGTCTGGCTCGTACTAGTGAAGACCTTAGTCTGTACTAGTGCGCCATCCCCAAATAGCGGCTGCGTCCTCATGTCAGAATCTGACCGGGACTGCTGCCTTCTATGTAAAGCACTTCTTATACGTGAAGTGTGATGTGACGACCTGATTGAGGTCTTTTGGATACCTACTCTTAGTGCCTGTTCAGCAACGCACCCTCGGTGGGCTGAACGGCTCTTAGAGTGGTAAGGAAGAGAGGGTGAGATTTGAACGCTCTCGGACGTATTATGGAAAAGAGGCTATTTTTTGACAAAGTCAGGTGGAGCCAACTCTTTATTAAACACATCAACAAAAGCATTAACATCAGCACCCGTCCCTTCGACCGAAGGGTGGGGGGGAACAGTGGGCACGTTCGACACCATCGATGCGTCCTCCATCCTCTCCCCCGCGTCCCGTCACGTACGCCTCCTCTTGCCTCCCTTGGAGGGCCAGGTCGGCGTCCTTGTCACCTCCCTCGCCGGCTGTAGTGGGGCTACCGTAGCTGCTGGCAGGGCCGAGCCCGCTCCCTTGCTGCTCGTGGCTGCCAGATGACGCCGATTACGCCGCCTCGTCGTAGACCCCGGTCTACTTAGAGGGGCGGAGGTAGATGGCCTTTGGGGAGGAGGGGGGCCGAGTCGTCCTGCCAGCGGCAGGTGCTTGGCCAACTGCTTCTTCTCCTCCTCCAACTTCGAAAAACGCTCCGTCGCCTCTTTGACTGCGACCCCAAAGAGGCCGTCGTCAGAGAGGGGGGCGTTCAAGAGAGACGTCCTGTCTGCCTCTTTCATGGATGTCAAAGACAACCAGAGGTGTCGTTCTCCGACCACCGAAGTGGCCATGGATCTCCCCGCGCAGACTGCGGACGCCTGTGTAAGGTGGAGTATGGCGCCAGAAATCCTGGACGCCTCCTCCACCTCCTCTGGTGCCATCTCTGTCTTACCCGTGGTTAAACGGGACAGAGAGGCCGCCAAGAGGGCAATGTTGTTAGCTGCTGCTACAGCTTGGGCTCCCAACCCAAAAGACTTCTCCAACAGCGACGCTGTGAGTCGGTCCTTCTGGGATGGCAACGTGGCCTTCTTGGAAGAGGGCCAAGGGCTCGAACCCGGTACGAGATACGCCGCCATGGCGCTCTCTAACCTGGGGATCCCCTGACCCTGGAACCTTCCTTCCACTCTCGTGAATGGGAGATACGCTTTTACAGGCGAACGCGCCGCTAAAGGTGCCTCCCACGAGCCTCCAACGTACCTAGCCAAAGAAGGCATGGCAGGAGCCACTGGCTCTGCCGCCTTCCTCGGCCTGGAATAAGGACCGCCCTCCATCATATCAACCTCCGGTGCGGAGGGAAGAGGGGGCAGGCTTATTGCCAGCCGTTGAGCAGCTCTCTCAATGAGACCCGGAAAATCCGCTCTCAGAGAGGCTGCAGCGAAGAGAGAGCTTCTGATCTCTCAGAGCTCGTATCCCCTTCGCTATAGGGACTACAAGCCCTCTCGCTCTCCAGAGGAAAGGGGGGCTTGAAAGTATGAGGGACGGGGTCCGACTGTTCCATTGGAATGCCAAACCCTTCCTCAAAATCCCCATCTTCCCCGAGTCTGCGCCGCCGGACGATGCCTCTGAAGCAGAGGCTAGTATCGACAACACATCCTCAAGGGGGATGTCCTCCCCTGAAAACGCCCAACGCTGCTTCCTCTCCTTTAAAGAAAGGAGGGCGCAGGAGGCGCAATTGGGGGACTGCAGACGCCCTCCTTGGCATGCTGGGATCCCAAACACACGAAACATAAGTCGTGGTGGTCACCGGCCGCCATGGAGGTGCATCTGCACTGAGCTCTGAAAAGAGCTTTTGGGGGGAAATCACCCGGTGTGCTCATTTAGACGACGTTGATGACTGGAATATCAACGGCGTTTTCGTCCTGAGTCTTCGTGCTTCGTCTCTTCTTGGCTCTTCAGTCTAGTCATCCAGTCGCTGAAGAAAAAGGGAGGCTGATTGAGGGGAAGCGTCCCCTCTTATAGGGACACCTGTACTCCTATTGGCTGTAGGTGTGTGCATAATTTTGTCTCAGGCTGCTGCTGCCTTAGGGCAGAGGGTAAACCATTAGGAGCAGAGCTCCCCTATGGGGCGGAGCTCCACGATATAGAACTATAACTCACTCATCGTGGGCGGGAAGTCTCCCATTTTAACTGTCATCTAAACGTCATTTAAACTGTAATCTAAACGTCTGTATTCATTGCCGATTCTCTGCATGGGCACGTATTGGTAAAGGGGGCAGGCGCCAATTGTGTTACATGATGGGAGTGTGATTGACTGTGGATGTAGTGAGGAGCTAGTAGTGTTGGGGAAGCTACTCTGAAATAAAGGTTACCAAGCTACCAATTATTCTACACTGAAAGAAGTTAAGCTACACTAAAGCTACCCCTGTGAAAAATATAGTTTACTTAACTTAAGTTACTTTGAAAAAGTAGTTCACTACATCGTAACTACTTTGTGAAAAATCAGCATATGTAAAACTGAAAATTCATAGACTATAAATTGCAAGAACAGATCACATATGTTAACAGAATAGGTCATTTAGCCTGTTAAACACAAAAACGATGTTCCAAGTGAAAATGAGGCAGGTCTGATTCTGAAAAAGAAAGGACATTATTGCCTACTTCCCCCCATGTTTTATTTTATTTCTGCAAAAAAGTGAGTGTGTAGTTCCAGTAGTTAGCTACACCACTACATGGCAAAAATGTTATTAACTACTTAATAAAAATGAAAAAATAAACAAAGCTAATTCAAAATGTTATTAAATTACTAGTTGAACTACATGTAGTTCACTACTCCCCAACACTGGACGCTAACAGGGTTGGTATCAATTCCATTTCAATTCAGTCAATTCAGGAAACTGCCATTCTAATCAAGCAATGAGGAAAAATTTAACTTTGCATTGTGAGTTGACCAAATGTATGTTGACCAAATGTGGGTTTTTGTAGTAACATGTGATCAGTAGTGGTGGTTGTTGTCATTGTTGTAAGTGTTGTTGTTGTGTAAGTGACTGTGTTGTTCCTATTCTGAAGCTGGTCACTATCAACCAGAAATGGAGGCCCATTGAAGAACTGCAACAGGTGAAGAGTATGACCAAGTGATCTCTCTCTCTCTCCCTCCATCCTGAATGGGAGCCCACCAAGCTACCTGCCTGACCATCCCTGCACTCCTATCAGTCTAGCGGAATCATTTCTACACAGACTAGCTTCTCTGATCCTGCAGTACATTTGTACTGCACTATAGGTGACTATAAGTGTGACCAAAGCTGTTTGTTTGTGAAATATAATGTACATGTGAGTGTGAAATAAGTTATTGCAATTGAAAATGAGCCTTGCTCGTGTTATTAATCTAAAGCAATGGCTGTAGGATGACGATGACACCATCAGAAAAATGGCTTTTAAAAAAAGTGGGCTTTCCAGCTAAATATATTGTACTATAGAAGTAATAATGCACTGATAGTGCCTACAGAAAGTATTCATACCCCTTGACTTATTCAACATTTTGTTGTGTTACAGCCTGAATTCAAAATGTAAATTAATAACTTCACCATGACCAAAGGGATATTCAATGTCTGCTTTTTTCATTTTTACCCATCTACCAATAGGTGCCCTTATTTGCGAGGCATTGGAAAACCTCCCTGGTCTTTGTGGTTGAATCTGTGTTTGAAATTCACTGCTCGACTGAGGGACCATACAGATAATTGTATGTGTGGGGTACAGAGAATCATGTTAAACACTATTATTGCACACAGAGTGAGTCCATGCAACTTATTATGTGACTTGTTAAGCAAATTTCAGCTTTTCATGTTTTAAAATTAATTTGTAAAAATGTTGAACAACTAAATTCCACTTTAAAATTATGGGGTATTGTGAGTAGGCCAGTGACAAAAAAATCTAAATTTAATCCATTTTAAATTCAGGCTGTAACACAACAAAATGTGGAAAAAGTCAAGGGGTGTGAATACTTTCTGAAGGCACTTTATTATCTTAATATAAAATCATTGTTTAAGGAAAACAACCATGACCTATGACTCCTAAAATGCTGATACTGCACTCTGCCTTTGTATGACCTTAAATAACTATATGGGTAATGCAAAAGCAAAGTCCACTATCTAAAATCTAAATGTGTTTATCCAACATTCTTGGCTGCCTCATGGTGTGTGTGTGAGGGTGTCATGATCGGGATAGCCTGAACTCAGAGCCCGACAGAATACCAAGGCAAATCACAGTAACTTCAGTGAACACACGGTGGTAAAAAGCCAGAGTGCACTTAGTAACTTAACTTACTGCTATTTTCCTTGGTCTTTACTTGGATGTTGTAGTTACTGCAAATTTGACACAAGATAAAACAGATACTACAAAGCCTGATTTCAGTCTTAACTCAATTTTGACCAAATGTGTAGTTACTTAAGGCAAAAGCGAAAGGAGGGTGATTGGTCAGGGTGGACGGATTCGAATCTCATCATATACAACTTGAGCATTTTAGCTCATTAGCAACTTAGCAAATACTTACTACTTTATAGCTGCTTTGCAACTATGTACTTAGCATGTTAGCTAACCCTTCCCCTAACCTTAACCCTTTTAGGTAACCCTTCCCCCAACCCTAACCTTAACCCTTTAACCTAACTCCTAACCTTAACTCCTAACCCTAACCTCTAGAGCTAACAAATGTTAGTGTTAGCCACCTAGCTAACGTTAGCCAAACAAATTGGAATCTGTAACATATCATACGTTTTACAAATTCCTTACATATTGTACGAATTGCAATTTGTAACATCATACGAATTATAATTCGTAACATATCATACGAACTGGATGACGGACATCCACAAATGAATACATACCATACGAAACGTAACATTACATACTAAATTGAGTATTATCCGAAACAAAAGAATACGAAATGCTTTGAGACCACGTACATGCTTAGCGATTTTGACGCATGCCTCGGAGCTCCGGTATCAAACGTAACATCACTACATTGCAGTACTCAAACTGTGGTGATTAACAGCTGAGATCAACTTTTATGAATTGATTTTACTCCTGGCTCAGAGTTCGTCTGGGAAGTGTCTTAACATCATCCTAAAAACTCTGAGCTGGGAGTTTTTCTAGTCTTAAAACAGGTTTTAACAGGATTCCTAAAACCTTTTCTGAGGTGCTTTGTGGATATGGGCCCTGGTCTCGGCTCCACTCCGTGTTGGTGAGGTTCATCATAAACGTTGTTCACCATGGAGTGGAGTTTAGATGCTAGGTTTGTTAAAAGGCATTAAATGTATTCCAAGTGATAATGATGACGAAGGTAAACAAAAAAAATCACAAAAAAAGTATTCAGTAAAAATGGTCAATGAAATTATACAATGCCACAATTTCCAAACAAAACGGTAGGATTAGATTAACACGATACACATAGTTTAAAACGGTGTCTTTGCTTGGCGTCTATCAAAGCCTTTTAATTAGGCTTAGGTCTACTGACTGCACCATATTCATTTGCTGGTGCAATATACAGGTAACCACCAGGTGTCACAATAAACAAAATAGAAGTGTTTTCTAAACATAACATATTTATTTTCCCTAAATAATAGTCTCTTTACATTCCATACACAATTTCAACAAAACCTTTTTTATTTTAAAATGGTTCTAACAATTAACCCTTTTAATTACAGTTCTGCTACTCGCTGTTTATTATCTATGCATAGTCACTTTACCCCTACCTACATGTACAAATTACCGACTAACCTGTACCCCCGCACATTGACTCCGTACCGGTACCCCCTGTATATAGCCTCGTTATTTTATTGTTATTGTTATTTATTTATTTTTAATTTTACTTCAGTTTATTAGGGTACATTTTTTCTTAACTCTATTTCTTGAACTGCATTGTTGGTTAAGGGCTAGTAAGTAAGTATTTCACAGTAAGGTCTATACCTGTTTTATTCGGCGCATGTGATGAAATAAAATTTGATTTGATTTGAACATTTTATTTGAATTATATTTACTTGAAAGCTGCTTTCTCTGCTTTCGGGAACGCTCAGAAAAAGTGCAGCAGAATTGCACTTGGCATTTTCACCTTGGACATTTGAAACCACAGGGGGGTGATGCGCTCACACTCACAGAGAAAAGTTGATCATCCATTCCGATAGAGCATATGTCTACTTGCAAAATGAAGTCTGGATTTATTCAGATGCTGAGGAAGAGAAAAGAGGTGAGTTTCTCTCTATTTCTTGTTTTACGGTTTCTGATAAAGGTTATTCTTTCCTCCTATCCTAGCTAGGTTATTGCCCTCAGGAGTTTAAAGGAAATTCCAAATATAGAATTTCAGTTTTTCTTTACTATCAGATGTATTTATGGGAATTCCAATTCCCTTGCTTCCTGAATTAAAATATGTAGACCCCAATTCTCAAATGGAGTTACATTTTACATTTACATTTTAGTCATTTAGCAGATGCTCTTATCCAGAGCGACTTACAGTTAGTGAGTGCATACATTATTTTTTAAATTTTTCATACTGGCCCCCCATGGGAGTTAAGACCAATCATGCTATCAGGCCCTCATCCTGACAGCTACATGTTTCTCTCTCCCAGCTGATTCCTCTGATCGGCTTCATGGCGTTGGCTGCTGCAGGAGCCACCTCTGCCTCCGTCTACTTCCTATTTACAAAGAATGATGTCATCTGAGATTTGATGTATTTTATAATGTATTTGCCGTACATTTTTAGGGTTACTTTCCTGGACCCAAATAAACCTAGTTCTGTACTCAAGCATTTTTGTGGAGATTCTCAATGTAGTATTTTTAGTCCAGGGTAAGATTTAACCAGGGTCTGGGGAATCCGCATTTCTTCTTATTTGCATGTGGATTATATTTCCTTGTCTTGCTATTTCATTGTGTTTCTAGTAATGGGAACTTGAAGTACTAACCTGGGATGATCTAACTTTAACTATAGCCACATGCTGATTTCCTTATGTGAATTTCCTTATCAGTATCTGACAGGCCTGCCTCTTTAACGTTCTCATTTGATAAAATACAAACCCTGGCATAGCAGGCAGGGATTAAAATTTTACTTTAGTTTATTAGGGTAAAATTTTTCTTAACTCTATTTCTTGAACTGCATTGTTGGTTAAGGGCTAGTAAGTAAGCATTTCACAGTAAGGTCTATACCTGTTTTATTCGGCGCATGTGATGAAATAAAATTTGATTTGATTAGAAAATTTGATTTGAATTATATTTACTTGAAAGCTGCTTTCTCTGCTTTCAGGAACGCTCAGAAAAAGTGCAGCAGAATTGCACTTGGCATTTTCACCTTGAACATTTGAAACCACAGGTGGGTGATGTGCTCACACTCACAGAGAAAAGTTGATCATCCATTCCGATAGAGCATATGTCTACTTGCTTTACAACTCGTATCACCTCTTGTCGGATAGTAGCCTACTTCAAACAGACGGTCAGGATGCTCTGCTCACAAGCACCTTGGGACTCTGGCGGTAGCAGGTGAGACTGACAGCATCTATAGACCTGTTGCCTTATAGGATGGACCTACACAGGATTTGCTATACAGAATAATCATTTTTACCACATTGATATTCGACTCAATCATTTAAAACAATCTAACATGTTTTCTTTTAGATACCTGAAGGGAATTTGAAAATCAAAATGAAGTCTGGATTTATTCAGATGCTGAGGAAAAGGAAACAGGTGAGTTTCTCTCTATTTCTTGTTTTGGATCAGTGTTGTCTACGGTTTCTGATAAAGGTTATTATTTCCTCCTATCCTAGCTAGGTTATTCCCCTCAGGAGATTAAAGAGTTAAAAGCAACCCTGTTATCCATTATAAGAAGTATAAGGCCCTCATCCTGACAGCTACATGTTTCTCTCTCCCAGCTGATTCCTCTGATCGGCTTCATGGCGTTGGCTGCTGCAAGAGCCACCTCTGCCTCCCTCTACTTCTTATTTACAAAGAATGATGTCATGTGAGATTTGATGTATTTTATCATTTATTTTCTGTACATGTTAGTTTCCAGGACCCAAATAAGCCTAGTTTCCATTGGAGATTCTCAATTCTTAGTTCAGGAGAATGTTTAATCTGGGTTTGTGAAACCGTCATATTCTACTATGTACTATTTATTGTGGATTATATTTGCTTGTCTTGCTATTTGTGTTGTTTCTAGTAATGTGAACTAGAAGTACTAACCTGACATTTTAAAATACTTTTATCTAAAGTGAATTTGCTTATCCGTATCTGACAGGCCTGCTTGTTTGGAACTTTCTCATTTGATAAAAGACAAATCCCTGGCATAGCAGGCAGGGATATATTCTGTTTTAATAATTTATCTCTAACTTTCTTTCAGTTTAAATAAAAGTAGAACCCCTGAATTAGCTTCACCATGCCCTAAGGGATATTCAATGCCTGTTTTTTTTTTTTTTGAATCTGTGTTTGGAATTCACTGCTCGACTGAGGGACCTTACAGATAATTGTATGTGTGGGGTACAGAGATGAGGTAGTCATTCAAAAATCATGTTAAACACTATTATTGCACACAGAGTGAGTCCATGCAACTTATTATGTGACTTGTTAAGCAAATTTCAGCTTTTAAGTTTTTATTAATTTGTGTTACAATTTCGAACAACACAATTCCACAAAAATGGCACAAAAATGATCCAGTAAAAATGGTAAATGAAATTATACAATGATACAATTTCCAAACAAAATGGTAGGATTAGATTAACACGATACACATATACTGAACAAAAATATAAATGCAACATGCAACAATTTAAAAGATTTTACTGAGTTACAGTTCATATAAGGAAATCAGTCAATTGAAATGAATAAATTAGGCCCTAATCTATGGATTTCACATGACTGGGCATGGTTGCAGCCATGGTTGGGCCTTGGAGGGCATATGCCCACCCACTTGGCAGCCAGACCCACCCACTCCAACTCTACTGGACAGTCCTGCAGTCAGCATGCCAATTGCACACTCCCTCAAAACTTGGGACATCTGTGGCATTGTGTTGTGTGACAAAACTGCACATTTTAAAGTGGCCTTTTATTGTCCCCAGCACAAGGTGCACCTGTGTAATGATCATGCTGTTTAATCAGCTTCTTGATATGCCACACCTGTCAGGTGGATGGATTATCTTGGCAAAGGAGAAATGCTCACTAACAGGAATGGAAACAAATGTGTGCACAAAATTTGAGAGAAATAAGCTTTTTGTGCATATAGAAAATTTCAGGGATTTTTTTTATTTCAGCTCATGAAACATGGGACCAACACTTTACATGTTGCGTTTATATTTTTGTTCAGTGTAGTTGAAAACTATGTATTTGCTTGGCGTCTATCAAAGACTGACTGCACCATATTATTTTGTTGGTGCAATACAGGTAACCACCAGGTGTCACAATAAACAAAATAGGTTTTTCTAAACATATATTTATTTTCCCCAAATAATAGTCTCTTTACATTCCATACACAATTTAAACACATTATTTTTTCTATCAAAATGGTTCCAACAATTATATTTACTTGAAAGATTTCTCTCCTTTCGGGACGCTTAGAAAAAGTGCAGCAAGAAATGCACTTGTCATTTTTCACCTTGAACATTTGAAACCACAGGGGGGCGATGCGCTCACGCTCACAGAGGAAAGTAGATCAACTGCCATCTCAATTGAAACGCTGTGAAGGATTTCGATAGCGCATATGTCTACGTGCTTTACAACTCGTATCACCTCTTGTCGGATAGTAGCCTACTTCAAACAGACGGTCAGGATGCTCTGCTCACAAGCACCTTGGGACTCTGGCGGTAGCAGGTGAGACTGACAGCATCTATAGACCTGTTGCCTTATAGGATGGACCTACACAGATTAAGGATTTGCTATACAGAATAATCATTTTTATCACATTGATATTCAACTCAATCATTTAAAACAATCTTATGTGTTTTCTTTTAGATACCTGATTTGAAAATCAAAATGAAGTCTGGATTTATTCAGATGCTGAGGAAGAGGAAAGAGGTGAGTTTCTCTCTATTTCTTGTTTTGGATCAGTGTTGTCTACGGTTTCTGATAAAGGTTATTCTTTCCTCCTATCCTAGCTAGGTTATTCCCCTCAGGAGTTTAAAGGAAATTCCAAATAAAGAATTTCAGTTTTTCTTTACTATCAGATGTATTTATGGGAATTCCAATTGCCTTGCTTCCTGAATTAAAATATGTAGACCCCAATTCTCAAATGGAGTTACATTTTACATTTACATTTTAGTCATTTAGCAGATGCTCTTATCCAGAGCGACTTACAGTTAGTGAGTGCATACATTATTTTTATATTTTTCATACTGGCCCCCCGTGGGAGTTAAGACCAATCATGCTATCAGGCCCTCATCCTGACAGCTACATGTTTCTCTCTCCCAGCTGATTCCTCTGATCGGCTTCATGGCGTTGGCTGCTGCAGGAGCCACCTCTGCCTCCGTCTACTTCCTATTTACAAAGAATGATGTCATGTGAGATTTGATGCATTTTATCATGTATTTGCCGTACATTTTTAGGGTTGCTTTCCTGGACCCAAATAAACCTAGTTCTGTACTAAAGCATTTTTGTGGAGATTCTCAATGTAGTATTTTTAGTCCAGGGTAAGATTTAACCTGGGTCTGGGGAATCCGCATTTCTTCTTATTTGCATGTGGATTATATTTCCTTGTCTGGCTATTTCATTGTGTTTCTAGTAATGGGAACTTGAAGTACTAACCTGGTATGATCTAACTTTAACTATAGCCACATGCTGATTTCCTTAAGTGAATTTGCTTATCAGTATCTGACAGGCCTGCCTCTTTAACTTTCTCATTTGATAAAAGACAAACCCTGGCATAGCAGGCAGGGATATATTCTGTTTTAATCATTTCTCTAACTTTCTTTCAGATTAAATAGAAGCAGAAACCCTGAACCCTGGGAGAGACTGGACCCATCTAAACCACAGAAGGTGATTGATAACATTA
Source organism: Coregonus clupeaformis (assembly GCF_020615455.1). Lineage (NCBI taxonomy): Eukaryota > Metazoa > Chordata > Actinopteri > Salmoniformes > Salmonidae > Coregonus > Coregonus clupeaformis. The sequence goes on along the minus strand of NW_025533745.1, from coordinate 248,828 downwards.
TAAACACTTTTATGTCTGTCTATTTCTTACCTATCAATGTTGGTATAGACATTTCTTGCTTTGTTGGGCTTAATTAGTGTGCTGTGTATACTTAACATTATACATACTCTTTATATGCCTAGTTATTTCTGATAGAGGACCACTCTAAGTTGATATTGGTATTGGTATAGGTATTGGGACCACTCTGTGGGTAACGTTATGGGTATAGTAGTGTGCCAATGAAGTGGTTTCTCCTCTATTCTGCTGAGTCACACAACAGAGCAACGTTGCCAAGTATGACTATAACTTACCGTGAAGGGCTGGGCACCCATCGTGGGCGGAATGTCTCCCATTTCTACTGTCATCTAAAAGTAATTTCAACTGTTATCTAAACATCTGTATTCACGGTTGATTCTTTGCATGGGGACCTATTGATAAAGGAGGCAGATGCCGTAGTGTTACATGATCAATGCCCTGTGGGATTGATTGACTGTGGATGTAGTATGAAGCTAGCAGGGTTGGTGTCAATTCCATTTCAATTTAGTCAATTCAGGAAGTTGACTGAAACTGTAATTCTAGTCAAGCAAGGAGGAAAACTGGAATTAGAATTTTACTTTGTTGTTGTTATTGTTGTTGTTGTGTAAATGAGTGTGGTTTTCTCTCAACTGCAGCTGGTCACTATCAACCAGAAATGGAGGCCCATTGAAGAACTGGAGCTGGTGAAGAGTATGACCAAGTGATCTCTCTCTCTCTCTTTTTCAATCCATTTCCTCCCCTCCCCCCTCCATCCTGATTGGGAGCTCACCAAGCTGCCTGCCTGACCATCCCTGCACCCCCTATCAGTCTAGCAGAATCCTTTCTGCGCAGACTAGATTCTCTGATACTTAGTGTGCGGAAACGCTTCTGCTACACTGGTGGGGTATCACTGTGCTCAATACTGTCCCCAGGACTGAGGATGTCCACAGCTGTAGTGTTACTTACATCACCAGGCAGTAAAGAGAAGAAGCTTTTGTCTGCACTTTAAACCAGCTGTCTGTCTGTCCCAGAGATGTAACTGCACTGTATTGCATTATAGCTGACTATAAATGTGACCAAAGCTGTTTGTTTGTATGTGTGTGTGAAATAATAATTATTGCAATAGAAAATGACCATTGCTCGTGTTATTAATGAGGAGTGTCTACATGGAGTTAAGTACGTCCATTCTGGTGGTTGTTTTCAAAAGCTTGTGTCCCCAACTATCATAAAGGTAACTGTATCACAGCTCTGTCTGGCTTCTCTCAGTCTGTGTCCACAAAAGTGTGTCTAATGGAGACATTAACCTGTGTAACGAAAGCCCTTGTGCCAAACTGTCCATAAGGTGACATCATAGTTCTGTCTGGCTTCTGTCTGTGTCCCCACATTTTGGTGTAAAATTAGTATTCAAAAAACATTATTGGCCATGCATTGTCTTGACTGATGGAACAGACTTAATGCACCAGACTGGGCTGAGTGGAGCTACTCCCTCTCTTAACATGATTACTGATTACACTGAGGCAGAGGAAAAGCAGGATGGGGTAGAGTTACCCTCAGGACACTGTGTGTGTGTGTGTGTGTGTGTGTGTGTGTGTGTGTGTGTGTGTGTGTGTGTGTGTGTGTGTGTGTGTGTTGCTCTCCTTGTGTTTGGCATTCAGAGTCAGTCCTCTTACTGACTGGAGGAGCAATAACACCTACATGTCCCCCTCATAAAGCCTTATTATTATATAACCACTTACTACAAGGATACACTGAGTGGACAAAACATTAGGAACAGGGGAATCCAGGTGAATGATCCCTTATTGATGTCAACTGTTAAATCCACTTCAATCAGTGTGGATGGAGGAAGTTAAAGAAATACTTTTATGCCTTGAGACAATTGAGACATGGATTGTGAATGTGTGCCATTTAGAAGGTGAATTGGCAAGACTAAATATTTTATTGCCTTTGAACAGGGTATGGTAGTAGGTGCCAGGCACACCGGTTTGTGTGTGTCAAGAACTGCAACACTGCTGGGTTATTTATGCTCAACAGTTTCCCGTGTGTATAAAGAATGGTCCACCACCCAAATGACAACGGCCAGTTGTCGAAAACGGGTAATTGATTAAATAGGACAAAGGAGGCTGTGACACAAATTGTGCAGAGCAACAGACGGGCTACAGTTAGTCAACTGACAGTCCAGTACAACATTTGTGCCCAAGGACCTATAAAAGAATACACAACTCGTCGTACATGAGTGGGGAGCATTGGAGTCAACATGGGCCAGCATCCCTGTGGAATGCTTTCGACAACTTGTAGAGTTCATGCTCCGACGAATTGAGGCTGTTCTGGGTGCAAAAGGGGGTGCAACTCAATATTAGGAATGTGTTCCTAATATTTTGTTCACTCAGTGGTATGTGTGGTACAGAGATGAGGTGGTCATTCAAAAATCATGTTAAACACTATTATTGCACACAGAGTGAGTCCATGCAACTTATTTTGTGACTTGTTAAGCACATTTTTACTCCTGAACTTATTTAGGCTTACCATAACAAAGGGGTTGAATACTTATTGACTCAAGACATTTCAGCTTTTCATTTCTAATTAAATTGTAAACATTTCAAAAAACATACACCACCGTTCAAAAGTTTGGGGTCCTTGTTTTCCATGAAAACATACATGAAATGAGTTCGAATAGGACATATAGCAAAATGCATAGGAAATGTAGTCACTGACAAGGTTAGAAATAATAATTGTGTCCTTCAAACTTTGCTTTCGTCAAAGAATCCTCCATTTGCAGCAATTACAGCCTTGCAGACATTTGGCATTCTAGTTGTCAATTTGTTGAGGTAATCTAAAGAGATTTCACCCCATGCTTCCTGAAGCACCTCCCACAAGTTGGATTGGCTTGATGGGCACTTCTTACGTTCCATACGGTCAAGCTGCTCCCACAACAGCTCAATAGGGTTGAGATCCGGTGACTGTGCTGGCCACTCCATTATAGACAGAATACCAGCTGACTGCTTCTTCCCTAAATAGTTATTGCATAGTTTGGAGCTGTGCTTTGGGTCATTGTCCTGTTGTGGGAGGAAATTAGCTCCAATCAAGCGCCGTCCACAGGGTATGGCATGGCGTTGCAAAATGGAGTGATAGCCTTCCTTCTTCAAGATCCCTTTTACCCTGTACAAATCTCCCACTTTACCACCACCAAAGCACCCCCAGCCCATCACATTGCCTCCACCATGCTTGACAGATGGCATCAAGCACTCCTCCAGCATCTTTTCATTTGGTCTGCGTCTCACAAATTCTTCTTTGTGATCCGAACACCTCAAACTTTGATTCGTCTGTCCATAACACTTTTTTCCAATCTTCCTCTATCCAGTGTCTGTGTTCTTTTGCCCATCTTAATCTTTTATTTTTATTGGCCAGTCTGAGATATGGCTTTTTCTTTGCAACTCTGCCTAGAAGGTCAGCATCCCGGAGTCGCCTCTTCACTGTTGATGTTGAGACTGCTGTTTTGCGGGTACTATTTAATGAAGCTGCCAGTTGAGGACCTGTGAGGCGTCTGTTTCTCAAACTAGACACTAATGTATTTGTCCTCTTGCTCAGTTGTGCACCGGGGCCTCCCACTCCTCTTTCTATTCTGGTTAGAGCCAGTTTGCGCTGTTCTGTGAAGGGAGGAGTGCACAGCGTTGTACGAGATCTTCAGTTTCTTGGCAATTTCTCGCATGGAATAGCCTTAATTTCTCAGAACAAGAATAGACTGACGAGTTTCAGAAGAAAGTTCTTTGTTTCTGGCCATTTTGAGCCTGTAATCGAACCCACAATTGCTGATGCTCCAGATACTCAACTAGTCTCAAGAAGGCCAGTTTTATTGCTTCTTTAATCAGCACAACAGTTTTTAGCTGTGCTAACATAATTGCAAAAAGGTTTTCTAATAATCAATTAGCCTTTTAAAATGATAAACTTGGATTAGCAAACACAACATACCATTGGAACACAGGACTGATGGTTGCTGATAATGGGCCTCTGTACGCATATGTAGATATTCCATAAAAAAATCAGCAGTTTCCAGCTACAATAGCCATTTACAACATTAACAATGTCTACACTGTATTTCTGATCAATGTGATGTTATTTTAATGGACAAAATAATTGCTTTTCTTTCGAAAACAAGGACATTTCTAAGTGTCCCCAAACTTTTGAACGGTAGTGTAATTCCACTTTGACATTATGGGGTATTGTGTGTAGGCCAGTAACACAAAATCTCAATTTAATCCATTTAAATTCAGGCTGTAACACAACAAAATGGGAAAAACTCAAGGGTGTGAATACTTTCTGAAGGCACTGTAGCTGCCATTACCACAGATGCGCATGTGTCATTTAACCACTGGGTGAGCCTGGACAGGTAGACTACCTGTGAGGCAAAGTCTGAACTCTTGTTACCTCGCTACCCATATATCAAGAGATATTGCTCTATAACCATAGCAATTTGTGATCTTAAGTAAAAAATACTGTCTATATTACCACAGAGGCTAAATAGTCCATCATCCTCTACTTGAGGTAATCAACGATCTGATATGACTGTATGGGTGAAAGCTATACAACAGAACCCTTGCTTATACCTATTTGATTGTGTGAGATCTGCACTTACCTACAGGAAAGAAGAAAGAAATTAAAGGTGCATGTGTAAAAGGTTTGAATTGGGTCTGTGTGTGTACGTGACAATAGTCTCACATACACACATCCTGCCACCGCCAACCCTGTCATGTGATCAGGAAGTCTAGCTCATTGTGACTTAGGCGCCCACTCCACTCCATAACCAGGGTGGAACTCTCAGAACACTGTCTGTTTCCTCTTTGGCCATGGTTATTGGGATAGGCAGGGTTTGTATCAGTTCTAAACTGATCACATAGACCAAGAGCTGAGTGCAGTACTAAAGTTTTATGGTGCTCCAGAGCTAAAGGTCAAGTGTAGGTTGTAAATCTCTGGTCTGAGGGAAATGTAAACAAGAAGATGTCATTAGGCCAGCTCGCCTAACTAACCACTAACAGCCCTGCTATGTTGCGTAGAAACCAGGCTAGTCACAGTGTGGTGGTTATAAGTATAGAAGGAAAACAGGCTAGTCAGGTGTGATGGTTATCAGCATGAGAGTTTTTGTTTCACTTCTTCCTAACTGTCAAGCCTAGGCTCAATTCTGGAAGGAACACACCATACTACTGACAACTACGCCATCTAGTGGTGTTAATGTAACACAACAGCACAAACAGGATCTCACCACTCTAGTCTTCCACAGAAGAAGAGACCACAAACAACGCTCTTGTCCTATAATATATCGCTCAATGTCAAAACCCGGATGTATGACCTCTGTCATTGCCATATTATCACTAAACATGTTAACCTGACTCACATCTCTCTGCCTCTTCCCACTGGGCACTGGTCATTTCATTGAAATCACGTTGAACAAACGTGGATTTGACGTTGATTTGAAATCTGTGCCCAGTGGGGTCCTTGTATCTAATAACGTATCAACTCTTTAGGTGAGTGTTCAAAATAAGAAATGTATTATTTCAGAATGTACTAACAGGTTCTTTATTCACATGTTTCCAGTCAACGAATCTATCAGGTGAGACGGTGACTGACTGTTATGCTGCATTAGTTTCAGTGGAGGCTGCTGAGGGGAGAACGGCTCATAATAATGGCTGGAACGGAGCAAATGGAATGGCATCAAACACATGGAAACCATGTCTTTGATGTATTTGATACCATTCCACTAATTGCGCTCCAGCCATTACCACGAGCCCGTCCTCCCCAATTAAGGTGCCACCAACCTCCTGTGATTAGTTTAGTAAAAGAAAGCATGAGTGACAGACACAGAGACAGATCTCACTCTCTCTGTCTCGGTCTAGTGATAATTTAACTCAGGATTGATAACCATTCACAAACAAACAAACAGCTGATCATGTGACTGCATCCTGAGGTTATGAAGGGAAAAGAGGAGCCTGGTGGGAGGAGCTATAGGAGGACGGACTCATTGTAATGGCTGGAATGGAATTCATGGAACTGAGTAAAACATGTGGCTTCCATATACAGTTCCATTTATTCCATTCCAGCCATTACAATGAGCCTGTCCTCCAATAGCTCCTCCCACCAGCCTCCTCTGGAAAGGAATTGCAGTCTCTGTTCTAATGGCCGTACCAGTGTACCACTTAGAATGCATGCCCAATACATAGGCTGCATCCACATTCTTTAGGCTAGGCGGTGGACTCTCTGCAGTTTGTACAGCTGTGTGTAGCCCTGTTCCTGTGAATCAGAACCTGCTCAGTGCAGCTGGTCAGGCTGTAGGTATGCAGCAACAGGTGTCGGGCCTTGGCCTGCACGTCCTCCCACACACTGGCACTAGAATCACAATACACACAGAGAGAGGGTTAGGACATTGGCTCTTTCTCAATTCATCTTTCCTCGAATCCTCTCTCGATGCCTCCTTGGCCTTTTCTCAATTGGTTTCCTCGATTCCTCTCCTTCCTCTCCTTGCCTCGTTTTGAAGAAGGTCGAAGGTAATCGAGGAGGCGAGGAGAGGAAACAAATTAGCTTGTATGAAATGAGGCTTTCCTTCTCCACTAGCGCGTCAGAAAATTATGTTTACAGTGATGGAATCCAAAAGTACATGTATAAAGTGGTAAAAAATAATAATAAATTAAGCTAGTTGTGCTAGACATTTTATGGATAAAAGGATAAGTAGTGTAGTATCTGAAAGTCTATGATTTTGCTGACGTTTGCAAATGGTGTAATAGATGAACTTTACTCTGCTTTGCTGAAACATCTGGAAAGCATTACTACATAGGCTTCTTGGAATAGAGGACATTTGGAGATATGGGGAGGCCAGGGATTGGTCTATCAAAAACCACCCATCTTATGTTACATAGGATATAAATACCATGTTTTGAACAAAGGACGGAGAGAATAACATATTAGAGATTGGGTCAGTTGTTCTCCAGATTTCTGCAGGAGTCTGTAAATTGATACTGTAATCTTTGATGTAATAAACTATTATAATCAAGGACAGTGTCAGCGGATTTCTTATCAACACAGCATATCAGCATCGTTGTCTTGACACCACAGTAGCTATCGTTTTTAAATGTGTTCAATGCATGCTTTTCTCCTTCGAGAAAACGAGATACAATAAACATTTATTTTACATCAACAAATACACTGAGCATACAAAACATTAGGAACATGTTCTGCTCTTTCCATGACATAGACTGACCAGGTGAATCCAGGCGAAAGCTATGATCCCTTATTGATGTCACCTGTTAAATCCACTTGAATCAGTGTAGATTAGGGCTCTCCAACCCTGTTCCTGGAGAGCTACCCTCCTGTAGGTTTTCGCTCCAAACCAAGTTGTAACTAACCTGGTTAATCTTATCAACCAGCTAATTATTAGAATCAGGTGTGCTAGATTAGGGTTGGAGTGAAAACCTACAGGACGGTAGCTCTCCAGGAACAGGGTTGGAGAGCCCTGGTGTAGATGAAGGGGAGGAGACAAGTTAAAGAAGGATTATTGAGTTTTGATACAATTGAGACATGGATTGTGTATCTGTGCCATTCAGATGATGAATAGGCATTAGAAAATATTTAAGTGCCTTTGAACTGGGTATGGTTGTAAGTGCCAGGCGCACTGGTTTGAGTGTGTCAAGATCTGTAATGCTGCTGTGTTTTTCACGCTCAACAGTTTCCTGTGTGTATCAAGAATGGTTCACCACCCAAAGGACATCCAGCCAACTTGACACAACTGTGGCAAGCATTGGAGTCAACATGGGCCAGCATCCCTGTGGAACGCATTCGACACCTTGTAGAGTCCATGCCCCAACGAATTGAGGCTGTTCTGAGAGCAAAAGGGGGTGCAACTCAATATTAGGAATGTGTTCCTAATGTCTTGTACACTCAGTGTATAATGGTCATGGAATTAACATAATGCATTTTAATTGACACAAAACGTAGGCCTAATCACTGACGTTTCAGAATGGATTAGGCCTATGCTATCCCAAAAAATGTCTGCGCACTACACAGGTAAAGTAGTGCATGAGAGCACTTTCGAGAACACCGAACGTTAGACTTTCAAGATGGTGACACGGTAGAAATGTTACAAACTAAACAGTGTTTTATAGACAAACTGTGCAAGGTAATGATTGCGTCTTTAGCAAGAATGTAAAAAAGCACTATTGCTAACACATACAAATGCGAGCTCTCATCTGAACAGTAGAGATTCAGAAATACAAATTGACCTAATCCACTCTAATATCACTCTGCTGAATGACAATACAAGAGGCACGAGTCAAAGTGTCAAACTTTAGTACCTGGTGGTAGGCTATGTGCAAAACATTTTCTTGCTACAGATAGCCTTGGATATCTGTTTAGTGGGAATCTTTCTTGCTACAGGTAGCCTTGGAGATCTGTTTAGTGGGAATATTTCTTGCTACAGGTAGCCTTGGAGATCTGTTTAGTGGGATTATCTTGCTACAGGTAGCCTTGGAGATCTGTTTAGTGGGAATCTTTCTTGCTACAGGTAGCCTTGGAGATCTGTTTAGTGGGAATCTTTCTTGCTACAGATAGCCTTGGAGATCTGTTTAGTGGGAATCTTTCTTGCTACAGATAGCCTTGGAGATCTGTTTAGTGGGAATCTTTCTTGCTACAGGTAGCCTTGGATATCTGTTTAGTGGGAATCTTTCTTGCTACAGGTAGCCTTGGAGATCTGTTTAGTGGGAATCTTTCTTGCTACAGGTAGCCTTGGAGATCTGTTTAGTGGGAATCTTTCTTGCTACAGGTAGCCTTGGAGATCTGTTTAGTGGGATTATCTTGCTACAGGTAGCCTTGGAGATCTGTTTAGTGGGAATCTTTCTTGCTACAGGTAGCCTTGGAGATCTGTTTAGTGGGAATCTTTCTTGCTACAGATAGCCTTGGAGATCTGTTTAGTGGGAATCTTTCTTGCTACAGATAGCCTTGGAGATCTGTTTAGTGGGAATCTTTCTTGCTACAGATAGCCTTGGAGATCTGTTTAGTGGGAATCTTTCTTGCTACAGATAGCCTTGGAGATCTGTTTAGTGGGATTATCTTGCTACAGGTAGCCTTGGAGATCTGTTTAGTGGGAATCTTTCTTGCTACAGGTAGCCTTGGAGATCTGTTTAGTGGGAATCTTTCTTGCTACAGATAGCCTTGGAGATCTGTTTAGTGGGAATCTTTCTTGCTACAGATAGCCTTGGAGATCTGTTTAGTGGGAATCTTTCTTGCTACAGATAGCCTTGGAGATCTGTTTAGTGGGAATCATGCACCATGGCCTATTTATGCATCTACTCACTGGCATACTCCCACTCCCTGCTGCCAGAGAGAGAGGGTGAGGAAGGGAGCCTCTGTGTCAGCACTCAGCACAGCCTTAGTGGAACAGGCCCTTAGATTGCAGACACAGCAACCCAGATAGATGGGCACCGATTAGGTCACCTCTCTCTCGCTCCTTAGGTAACACACAGTTTCCTGCTTGATGTGTGTGGGCTACTCCGTCCTAACGGATGGCTTTCATACATTTTGTGTTGATACAGCTAATAAGACTCAGATTCAATTCAAACACAATAACTACAACAAAGTTTATTGTCAAAGTTTCCAACACAACAACTTGTACTACACATGTTCTGCAACTTGACATGGTCACATGTCTTTTGTGCTGTTTGGCTGAGCTAGCCAAAGAAGCTGTGACTGCTTAGGTTTCCAGCTTTCAAGGATGACAGCTTCTGGGCCTCTTTCTGTATCTAGACTATACTCTTTGACTGCAAGGAGGCACTGTAGGCTACTCGGTGAGTGAAATGAAGAAGTGCAGCTGTGTAGTGTGGCCTAACCTAACTCAAACAAACAAAAGACATGGCTGTCTATCATGCAGCTGCTTGGTGTGAGGCGACTGACATTGATTGTTTCTCACCTTGACACATACACACATACACACATACACACACATTTGGTGTCAGGTTGCCTATTACAGAAGCTGTACCCTGGGAAGCGGCAGGTTGCCAGATAAAAGTCACTGACTGATGTCCCTTTTTGACATCAGAAAATATGTATTGTGTTTCACGGAAATTAGAGGTAAACTTATCCCACTCTTTATGGGTCCGTGGTGCGACAGTGCAGCTGCTAGTGACCCCAAAAAGTATCTTCAAAATGTACTTTGAAGAGAGATAACTGTTTCACGGTGAATGAGACATGTCTATGAGATATAACATTGAATGTAATTGTGTGAAATACACTCTTAGAAAAAAGGGTTCCAAAGGGGTTCTTCGGCTGTCCCCATAGGACAACCCTTTTTGGTTCCAGGTAGAACCCTCTGTGGAAAGGGTTCTACATGGAACTCAAAAGGGTTCTACCTGGAACCAAAAGGGGTTCTTCAAAGGGTTCTCCTATCGGGACAGCCAAAGAACCCTTTTAGGTTCTAGATAGCACTTTTTTTCTAAGAGTGTAGACACTGATATGTGAAGTACTGATTTAATTCAGCATAAGGGAAGCAAAGCATATGGCAGCATAATCTGCTAAACATTAAAGGAAGGTTTTCCAGCCAAGGATTAAACCTACTAGTCCTGAACTTAAAAAGTACTTTACATGGAGATTCTCAATTGAGCACGCTTTAAGTCCAGGACTAGGCTTAATCTGGGTCAGGGAAACTGTCCCTCAACACTTAAAGGCCTAATGCAGCAGTTTTTATCTCAATATCATCACCAGTCTGAGTGAGGGACCTAATTGGAGTGGCCTAATGGGAGGGATATGTTACCTGAAAACTAGCTGTTATTGGCAGAGAGGCTTGGAACTCTCTTTGTTATTGGTCTGAAATGTCAGGCTATCTTTTCAAACAGCTCTTACACTAAAAGGGCATTATCATCATTTTCACAATTTCACAGTATTAGTTCAACCTCATAGTGTGGAAATAGCATATAAACACAGGAACATCAGGTTTTTGACTACACTGGCCGTTTAAAACAGCCTAGCTCTAACTTTTCTCTATTTTTCCCCCTTTTACATTGAAAGATGTGAAGATAAAGCGAGGGATACTTGCAGAAGTTCCCTCCGCAGGCGAAACCCTAATTTAAAGTCCCCAGGTCCTTCACATTATGTTTGTGAATGTAGAACACGCCATTGAGGATATCAGCCTTTGAGTAATGACCTGACGGATTAGGGCTATTTCCCCTGGGCCAGAGGGCCTTCCTCCACAGTGCTGTGCTTTGCTGAGGAGCTTTTCCACCCAAAGTTGATATACAGTACATGCACCAAAAATATATTAAACATGCTCCACATTTTACCAGTATTTTCCAGTTTTAAGATGTTGCAATGCAAACCATGTCCTATACATTTGTTTTTTATGCCAATGCTGAAAATCTATTTTAGATACCCCCATGTTCATTTTAGACATTGATTTAGCTGAGATTCCACTTCTCAGCATGTGAGCAAGCATATCGTTTTGTGCACATACTTTTCATCTGTTGCACCAAAAGGTTTTATCCTAGTTTTTAAAGGACTCTTCAAGTGCGAGTGACCAATTTTTTCAAAACAAACTTGCAGGAGTCAACATCGGGTTTTTAAGCTGTACATGGAGGCAGAAGCTGCTATATGATATCAAACTGTCATTCTGTACTACATTAAGCTTTGAATGGTGGAGCAGAAACATGAAAACAACATTTGTCTTCTTGACCCAAAATACCTTGACCTTAGCCTAGATGCAAGAAGTACATTTGCTGATGAACTTCTTACTGCAAATTAAATTCACATGGACATTTTAGGATATGGTACCACAAGGGAGCGTGCTCAGCCCACTCCTGTACTCCCTGTTCACCCATGACTGCGTGGCAACGCACGCCTCCAACTCAATCATCAAGTTTGCAGACGACACAACAGTAGTAGGCCTGATTACCAACAATGATGAGACAGCCTACAGAGAGGAGGTGAGGGCCCTGGGAGTGTGGCGCCAGGAAAATAACCTCTCACTCAACGTCAACAAAACAAAGGAGCTGATCGGAAACAGCAGAGGGACCACGCCCCTATCCACATCGACGGGACCGCAGTGGAGAAGATGGGAAGCTTCAAGTTCCTCAGCGTACACATCACTGACGATCTGAAATGGTCCACCCACACAGACAGTGTGGTGAAGCTCTTCAGCCTCAGGATTATACCATTTTGATCACACGACTCCACAGGTCGATAAACACTGGTATTCCTCATTGGTAGAAACATCTGAGAATTTGATTGCATAAGTGTTTTGGAACAGTTGCATAATAAACAGCTCCCTCCAATGTGAAAACCTGACTAAAATATTGAGACTCAAGGTTATAGCACAATCTGACAGTGCTGAAAGATGTTGTGGACCAGCTCTTCCCCGAGGTGTTTATCTGTGTTAATGATAAAAGCCATCTGTACTCACTGTACCATGCAAACCATCCACAATTTAGAGTTTATGGGTAATGCATTATTCTATTTAAATTTGACTGCTGATTCATTCATACATTTTTATGTAGACATTTTGTGCAGGATAATCCCCTCTTTTGAGCGAGTCCGTAATTGCCTGTAGCCACAGATCTACAACAATAATAATTTGGTGGGTGCTTATAATTGTTAGTCCTATTTCTTTCCCACATCCCAACTCCCCCTGAGACACCATAAGAGAGTGGGATCACAGGTTACCCTATCCCAATTCTAGCCTTATCATTTCGGTTGAAACCACTGGCATTAGAGCTAGTGAAATTAAATAGGCTACTTCATGCCGCCATATTGTTCTATAATAGCATTATACATTACGTTTTTACACACAATGTGCTATATGCTACAGAATTTGTTGTTTGACGTCAGTCAAATGTAGGCTACTTTTCAATAAAAGGTTGTGTATTTAATCAGAAAATGCCTCTAAGGTTAAAATATATGTAATGGGCTTAGGCTACAGTAATATGCTACACTCATGGTAAACTCATAAAGATACGTATTTTGTAAGAACACGTCCATCTATTGATCTGTAGCCTATGAACAGTCAGGAAAGTGTGGCAGGGTGCCACCTGGACCAAGTCCATGAAAACCACGCCTGTCCCAAACCCTTCGCCGCTTTTAAATCCATCGACCTTATTCTCCAATCTTTCTGGAAGGACGAAGTCAGGGTGGACGATACCAGAATGGCAAGCTAAATTATCAATAAGAAACCGTTATAGCTCCTGAGTAGTTTTAAGCTAGGTTCTGTATTTATTTATAGTCATTAAAATATTAGCTACACCTGTGCTCGAGACATGTAGGCTGGCTAACATATCCCAGGCTTTGAATTGAACTTGCTGGTGATGATGCTCGTGGATCATGACTGTTCTGGGACTGATGTTCGGTTGGTTCGTCAGCTCAACAAGGGTATGAGGATTCAACCAGGGATATGCAGCGGAGGGACCGAGCAGCAACGAGGATGTAAAACTGGAGACGTCAATGAAAATATTGTTTGTCTGCAATCTCAGGATGAAACGGGACGGGTGTGTCCTGGAAGCCCAGCACTAGCGACAGACACGCGGCTATCCTCCTGTTCCACAGCAGGTGAAGTCCAAAGAAAGCATTGTATATTTTTTCTGTAAGGTTTTCAAAGTAGGCTACAAGAGATGAATGAAGACAAACAAATCCCCTTCACGCAGGAGCGCTTATATCTGATTCTGGAGATAAGTCTTGGTGCATGGGTGGTGATACAATGTAGCTGAATTTACAGTGCGCATACAATTTACACTAACATCCCACATTAACTTTAAATTAACAATTTAAGAGCAGCCATAAGCAAGCACATAGATGCTTAATATAAATAGTGTATTGTCCTGATGTAGCCTACATGTGATTGTTTTTTTTATAGGCCCCACTCTGAGAGTTATTAAACATGAAAACATGTATTTCCCTTGATGACCCAAATTTAATTTGTTATTTCTCAGCTCATCAGCCATAGGTTTCAGGGTTGATTTTTCATTTGACTGGGTGACCCTCATAATCTTAGCCAGCAAAGCTGCTCCCTATTCACATTCATCCATTATGGAGAGTCATTGACATGCATGCACACCAGTATTCCAATATGACACTAAGTGTGGAAATACAAGATGTGAGTCTTTTAAACCTTTTGCATCATGTTATCTGAAGTAGGCCTATGTCATTGTTTGTAAATGTTGGCACCCTTTCCCCTCAATATAATTAGCGACGTTTCCAAAATGTTAATGCATTTTTGCTAATTAATGACTATTGCATCTTTTGAGCAGTGTGACTCAACATAGGTATTGTAGTGGACATGGAGACAGTATTTAGACAGCCTTTACTTTAGATACATGTTGGATAGTTAGACAAAAATGTTTTCAGAGTGGCGACAACAAACATCCCCCTGAATGAAATAAATGTATCTCTGAGTACAGTATTGATTATATTGCAGCACTTGCCCCATCCCAGACACAAAAGTCTGTCCAAAAAATAGACATTATTTATTTAGTAAGTTTCAGCAGCCTCTGGCAAGATTTAGGTCCTCCATAAAAGCGAATCGAACCAATGGGGGTGTTTTTGTCTTCTGCTCTAAAACACAAAAATGTCCTCCAAGAAACTCCGAAGCAGTAAATCGACTACTGTGTGTGACCTTGCATGATTTTTCTGGGATAAATCCAGGTTATCTGGGGTGAATGAAAATGTCCTTGAAGGTTGAGTGTGATGTGAGAGTAGCTCTGTTCAAGGGGAACCAATGATGATGTTGTCTTTCCAGACCGTGAACCAAGCAGTGGCAGTTACAACGTCTCCACTGGAACTGGAACCTTTTACAGCTGCGTCAGTCAGATCACCATCGGTAATTGCACTTTACAGAATGTCTTACTCTATATCCAAAAGAGACCGCAAGGGGAGGCTATATTTGGTTTGGCGGGAAAAAGTCACGCTGAAACTTTCAGAAATGTGTGGAAAATAGACCCTGTGTGAAAATGGTGACCAAGCCAAGAAATCAGCCTTTAAAAAAATAAGTCTATCCTTTATCAGATAGAAGTACACAAGAGCCAATATCATGCATCTTTTACACCTGCACATGAACAATTCCTCAGGTGCTGTATGTGGAGTTCTTGACAATGAAATTGATATAGAGTAGCCTAGATAAAAAGCTAATGTTAATGGCTGCATGGATTAATTTTTGACCAAGCACAAGTCTTTCACAGATTGATCATTCTAAATGTAGCCCACATGCTTTACCTTGAGACAAATCAATAGCCTTCCTCAATAAGCTGCCTTCAGAGGAGTCAATATACCGCCTGGATGAGCGTGATTTAAAAGCTTTCCCCATTGTTTGGCCAGAATAGGGTAATCAGCATTAGGATGGGTCCCCTAAAGCGCTAATGGACGATCAGTCTCCCCTAATTCAACCCTAACGGTTTTTTCTAGTCTTTACTGTAGTAAGTGCTGTTGAATATTGGAAATTAATAAGCGTATTATAACCATGGACAATTCCTGGATTACAAGCAAATGGTGTTCTAAAGTGATGATCTACATCTAATCAAATTTGTTGAATTGATTTATTGATGCAGAATATTACCCTGGTCAAACATACTGACTGCTGCACTCACCATTGTTTGACTTCACTTATTGACCAGGCCAGCTGATCACAGCCCATGATGAATCCAGAGACAATTCTATTTTACTGTAAACAAATTGACAACAGACTTTCAGCATGGGCTATGAGGTTGAAGGAGTTGTCCGTAGAGCTCAGAGACAGGATTGTGTCGAGGCACAGATCTGGGGAAGGGTACCAACACATTTCTGCAGCATTGAAGATCCCTAAGAACACAGTGGCTTCCATCATTCTTAAATGGAAGAAGTTTGGAACAACCAAGACTCTTCCTAGAGCTGGCCACCCGGCCAAACTTAGCAATCGGGGGAGAAGGGCCTTCGTCAGGGAGGTGACCAAGAACCCGATGGTCACTCTGACAGAGCTTCAGAGTTCCTCTGTGGAGATGGGAGAACCTTCCAGAAGGACAACCATCTCTGCAGCACTCCACCAATCAGGCATTTATGGTAGAGTGGCCAGACGGAAGCCACTCCTCAGTAAAAGGCACATGACAGCCTGCTTGGAGTTTGCCAAAAGGCACCTAAAGGACTCTCAGACCATGCGAAACAAGATTCTCTGGTGTGATGAAACCAAGATTGAACTCTTTGGCCTGAATGCTAAGCGTCACGTCTGGAGGAAACCTGGCACCATCCCTACGGTGAAGTATGGTGGTGGCAGCATCATGCTGTGGGGATGTTTTTCAGCGGCAGGGACTGGGAGAATAGTCAGGATCGAGGGAAAGATGAACGAAGCAAAGTACAGAGAGATCCTTGATGAAAACCTGCTCCAGAGCGCTCAGGACCTCAGACTGGGGTGAAGGTTCACCTTCCAACAGGACAACGATCCTAAGCACACAGCCAAGACAATGCAGGAGTGGCTTTGGGACAAGTCTCTGAATATCCTTGAGTGGCACAGCCAGAGCCCGGATTTGAACCTAATCGAACATCTCTGGAGAGACCTGAAAATAGCTGTGTAGCGACGCTCCCCATCCAACCTGACAGAGCTTGAGAGAATCTTCAGAGAAGAATGGGAGAAACTCCCCAAATACTGGTGTGCCAAGCTTGTAGCATCATACCCAAAAAGACTCGATGCTGTAATCGCTGCCAAAGGTGCTTTAACAAAGTACTGAGTTAAGGGTCTGAATACTTATGTAAATGTGATATTTCCTTCTTTTTTTTAAACATAAATTAGCAAAAATGTATAACAACCAGTTTTTGCTTTGTCATTATGGGGTATTGTGTGTATATTGGTGAGGGCGGAAAACAATTTAATCACTTTTAGAATAAGGCTGTAACATAACAAAATGTGGAAAAAGTCAAGGGGTCTGAATACTTTCTGAAGGCACTGTGTGGTAGTAGAGTAGTGGCCTGAGGGAACACACTTAATGTATTGTGAAAAGTGTTATGAAATGTAATTTCATGTAATATGATGCCTTAATGCAACATATATATATTTTAAAATATTTTTATATTTGTGTATTGTTGTGAATTCTTAGATACTACTGCACTGTTGAAGCTTGGAACACAAGCATTTTGCTACACCCGCAATAACATCTGCTAAATATGTGTATGTGACCAATACAATTTGATTTGATTTAATGTTGCTGGACCCCAGAAAGAGTAGCTGCTGCATAATGGGGATCCTTAGTAAATACAAAAGAATACAAATCTAGCCCAATTCTAGGCACCTGCATTGTAGTGTACCTTGGTCCCTCTAAGAGGCAGGAAGTGCTGGCTGTGGGGATCTGGGCCTCACGTTCCTCAGAGAGCTAGGCAGGGCATTTTTTTGAATGACTGCGACAGAGATGTTGCTTAGAACACACTGTATCATTCAAACGGCTCGTTGCATGGATGGTTTTAGAGGGCACCCTGAAGCACACGCAGGTGGTGTGGATTACCTTGTATGCTATAGCATTTCAAGTGGTATACAGTTGCAATGGCAATGGAGATTGAGATTTCCCAGGGACCCACTACATTTGCAATGGTAGGAATAAAGATGTATGTTAATGAATAAATAGTAGTAATAAAGTTGCCACCCAAAGAAGCTAAACTTTTTTCCTACATTAATTAAATTTTAGCGCTTGCTTCAGTGTAATATATAGCCTTATATAAAAATGCAATGAATTATGTATTACTGTCTACTGATGCTTTACACAGCATTAATACGAAGACTGCTAGCAACACCAAATACAAAGTGCCCCTGGTTCCTGGTCTCCAAATGTATGTTTTGAGATGCCAGATTCATGCTCTGTCTTATTGAGCGTACTGTGCTTCTTTCTCAGTTAAAGATTTGCTGCTGATGTATACTAAAAATATGTGGATACCTGCTCGTCGAACATTCATTCCAAAATAATGGGCATTAATATGGAGTTGGTCCCCCCCTTTGCTGCTATAATAGCCTCCATTCTTCTGGGAAGGCTTTCCACTAGATTTTGGAACATTGCTGTGGGGACTTGCTTCCATTTAGTCACCAGCATTAGTGAGGTCGGGCAATGATGTTGGGCAATTAGGCCGGCTCGCAGTCGGCGTTCCAATTCATCCTGAAGGTGTTCGATGGGGATTGAGGTCAGGGCTCTGCAAGCCAGTCAAGTTCTTCCACACCAATCTCGACAAAACATTTTTGTGTGGGGCTGCTCGGCCATGGAAACCCATTTCATGAAGCTCCCAACAAACAGTTATTGTGCTGACGTTGCTTCCAGAGGCAGTTTGGAACTCGGTAGTGAGTGTTGCAACCGATGTCAGACAATTTATACACGCTACGTGCTTCAGCATTCGGCGGTCCCGTTCTGTGAGCTTGTGTGCCCTACCACCTCACGGCTGAGCTGTTGTTGCTCAGTAGTAGTGTATCTTATAAATGTGCTGGGGTAGTGTCTCCAGAAAAGCTAAAGAAGGCTTCCCTCCTCTCTTTGTTTTTTGGTGTGCTGCCTGTTGAGCGTGGATAGAGGGAGCGAGAGAGACATCTTCCCTCCTCTCTGTGGTTTGCTGCCTGTTGAGCGTGGACAGAGGGAGAGAGTCATTTGCATTCATACAATATCTTTAGGATTGTTGGGTTTGTTGGCAACCTTCCTGTGGTATGCTTCAAAAGCAAAGTCAATTTCATAAAATAAACTCAGTTAAATCAATTCAAGTTAAATGTACACTATGCAGCACACTATCAATGTTACCATATTTTTCTTTGAAGGAATTCAATTTATTTAATTCTACAGCTTTTACACAATTTACGGACTTCCACAAAGGTGCTTGCAGTTGGAAATGTTGCACAACACACCTTTTAAATGATTTAGTTGTCAACCGTCAAAACATCGTTTTTGTCATAAGTAGCTTCCTCATACTTAGTTATGATACTTCCCAAGATGTATGTGGAAGTAGACCACTCACAAACGAGGAACGGAGATGGACTCATCAGACAAGGGAAAGGACAGTAATGGAGTTGGCAAAAATCAACCACTAGAGAGCAGCATTGTTATGGACATAGCCGCCCCATTTTTCCTTTTGAACTGGGAGAGCGAAATATGTCAGCATTTTTCTAAATTGGTTAAATTAGGGAAGCAGAACCCTGAATTTCTGAGATATGGGAAATGTAATTGTAAGTGGAAACTCACTCCTCCAGAGAGCAATAACCTTAGTTTCTTTATCTGTCTCCCGAGTGGCGCAGTGGTCCTGGTTCGAATCCAGGCTCTGTCGTAGCCGGCCGCGACCGGGAGACCCATGTGGCGGCGCACAATTGGCGGGGAGGGAATGGCCGGCAGGGATGTAGCTCAGTTGGTAGAGCATGGTGTTGCAACGCCAGGGTTGTGGGTTCGATTCCCACGGGGGGTCAGTCTGAAAAAAATAAAATAATGTATGCACTCACTAACAGTGGGTCGCGCTGGATAAGAGCGTCTGCTAAATGACTAAAATGTAAAATTATGAAACAGGAAATTATTTTATTAATATCACTAATTTCCCTTTTCAAGGAATTTGATTTTTCTGCAATGTCTGACTTTCTGGGAACTATTCAATATCAAGGATTTTCAAAGAACCCTGACATTGCTATAAGAGAAATTGACTAAGTATGCAAGTTGCAAGGACAAGTGTTCACATTCGCATGCTTTCCAGGGTTATGTGCTATAGGAGGGGAGTCTATGTTTTGAGAAACTCTTTCAGTCTGAGATATTAATATTCCTTACAGGGTTTGATCTCGGGGGCCAAGTGGCCATTGGTATCTCCCATTGGAAGAGTCCATTCCCTCCCAGAGGTCACCCCCTGTGTGACAGTCCTGATGGGGTTCGCTCCGAGGCCTCCGCCGCCGCGGCTCCGCAACTCCCTGAGTACCCAGAGCCAGTGTCCTGTCCTGCCTCCCTGTCAATCAACCCTGTATCATCCCACTGCAGCGCCAGCCAGGAGACCATCAGCGACAGCAGCACAAGTAAGGTTTCACCTTTCAACTTTGAACCCTGACTTCATTCTAATTTCAGCCATGTGGTTTGGTCCCTAAGAAGCCAGTCTAGAAACGGCTTATCCTGCCAAAGCACAGAACCTTTGGCGTTGACAGTAATCCGTGTAGATGGCAGTAGTGAGAGCCATCAGGAGATGTATACTGAACAAAAATATAAATGCAACATACAACAATTTCAGTGAGTTACAGTTCATATAAGGAATAGAGTCATATATTTGTGTTTATATTTGTGTTTACAGAGTTTATATTTGTGTTCAGTATAGATGTGCTGATTCAAGTGATAATGACAGTAGTGTCTGTGCTTTTGTGAGTTAGGCCAGTACAGTGTTAGGCCAATGGTGATGAGTCATATCGAGTTAGTCTGTTGGTTCTGAGTTACACAGAAGATAGTATCCTGAAATCACATTATACGATGAACACACCTGGGTCGTTCCATGTCATTTCAGCAAGCCATGACACCCACTACCTCAGATTGTTCTGAAATTGTTTCTGTAGTTAGAAACAGATAAGATGTCCTGCAACATTATTTTGTTGAAATATAATTTGTTGAAAATCATTTGATACCTGAGACATTAAGCTAATTGATTGCACCCAAATTGGCCATTTTTTATTTATTGGATTCATATAGTACCTAACATCCGATTTGGACCCAACTTTTTTCTAACAATGAGGAAGACATGAGGAATCCAAAGAAATGGTCATAAGCCACCAACAGGGATCCCACGCCAATCCCACCCCAACAATGAGTATATAGTATCAGTTCTCTGACTGACAAGTAGTATGGAGCTGCGGCTCTGAGTATTGTTTCTTCATCCTATGTAATGTATTCTCAGTAAATTTGGTGTTTTTTTTCCCCCTGTTCAGAGAAATGTGTCATTGAAGTTTGATAGGTATATGTCCCATCCTACATCCTTTTATTACCAGGTTCTTACCACTAGATTGTTAATGTTATGAAGTTAAAAAAAAATTAAGAATCCCCCTCCCCATCAATGTTAAAGGGTTAGTTCACCCAAATTACTGAATAAATAAAAAATTCCTTACCCTGTAAGCAGTCTATGGACAAGGTATGACAGCAATCCATGCTTTGGTTTTATTTACCTTGTGTGACTGTCCTTATCTATCAGTGTATCAGTGTTTTGTTACTTGTCATGTTTTGTATTTTTTGTGGACCCCAGGAAGAGTAGCTGTGACTTCTGCAAAAGCTAATGGGGATCATAATAAACAAACAAACCTGGCCACTATTTCAAATGCTAACTTTTTAGCATTAGTGGCACAAATCCAATGCAAGTCAATGGTACCTATATTAGCATTTTCGCGCTTCATGTCCAAATCATCTATAAGTAACATTATTGAGTTACGCAATCCATTTTGTGTTACTTTAGGATCATTTGGATATGAAGTGTGAAAATGCTAATATAGGTACTATTGTCTTGCATTGGATTTGTGCCACAAATGCTAAAAAGTTAGTATTGAAACAGTGGCCAACAAATCAAAGCATGGGTTGCTGACATACCTTGTCCATAGACTGCTTACAGGTTAAGGAAACCAATATGTCATTTTGTAATTTGGGTGAACTATCCCTTTATCATTTAAGGGGGGATTCTTCAATATTTTCTCACCTAATAGCAGGAACAGCACCATCTAGTGGTCAGAACCTGGTAATATCCGGATGTAGGATGGGACATAAACCTAACAACTTCAATGACTAATTTCTCTGAACAGGGGAAAAAAAACATCAACAAATTCACTGGGAATACATTACATAGGATGAAGAAACAATACTCAGAGCTGCAGCTCCATACTACTTGTCAGACATAGAGAATTTATACTATATACATTTGAGCTATTTAGCAGACGCTCTTATCCAGAGCGACTTATAGGAGCAATTAGGGTTAAGTGCCTTGCTCAAGGGCACATCAACAGATTTTTTACCTAGTTGACTCGGGGATTCAAACCAGCGACCTTTCAGTTACTGGCCCAATGCTACCTGCTGCTAGGCTACCTGCCACCTCAATATACTAGTTGTTGGGGTGGGATTGGCATGGGTGTGGGTGATCCGTGAGTGGCTTTTGAACATTTCTTTGGATTCCTCATGTCTAACTCATTGTTAGTAAAAAAGTTTGTTAGGTACTATATTTATTGAATATTATATGAATCCTATACATTGAAAATTGCCAATTTGGGTGCAATCAATTAGCTTAATTTCTCAGATCAAATTATATTTCAACAAAATAATGTTGCAGGAATGCTAATGTTATCTGTTTCTAACAACCAAAACAATTTCAGAACTTCTTGAGGTGGAACGACCCACCTCTGACCTTTTGAAATAATATGTGGATGCTTTCCACTTTATTGGTTGACTGTGGATCTAAATATGTGTCAATATTGGAATGGAATATTTGAAATACCATACTGTACGTCACACAATCTAACAATGCTTGAAAAAATTCAGTGCTGAAACAAATATGGTTGTTACACACACACACACACACACACACAGTGCATTTCTGGTTAGCACACTGTGTTCCAGTTGGATCCTGCCTGAAAACTAACAAATTGTTAAAATAGTGTAACTGACATGGTAAAGCGTACAGCAGACTTTTGAAAACACACTTTTGGAAAGCAGCCAGCTATTATATATGTAGGGTTTGTTTAATTTGCAGTAGCGTGACACTCACTCTGAGTATTGCATGCAAGTAGAGTGACTAATGGTAGAATTCTCTAAGGGATTCCTCCTTCAAAAGATACACACTGTACACTGTATTTGTGAATGTGCATTTGTGTGAGGTGCTGGCTTTTAAAGAACACATTGACACCCAGAGCAGCAGCAACTGTCATTCCTTTGGTCAACAACGACACTGATACAGCCAGCCCAGCTCCGATTGGCTACCCTCAAAGCTCCTCTCCCACGGATTGGCTGACGGGTTGACTGATAAAAAATACTGATTGTCTTGCAGCTCTTTAGCTCTCCCCCCTCGCTCTCTCCCTCTCTCTGCATATACATTCTGCTTGTATTTTTCCCTGAGAGAGGATCTAAGCTGGTCTCCATCTGTTTCTTCCTGAGCTTTGCCTCGTGTTGGCTGGACAGAGGTTTATATAATCTGAGGGATGTTTTGGGGATGAGCGGAGTGTGTGTTTCACTGTGAGTGTGTGTGTGAGCGTGAGGGAGCTCAGGAGCTAGAGCAGAGTGCTGCGGTGCTCGGGAGTGGAGGTAAATATGGGGAATGCAGCTGATCGCCTCTGCAGAAGGTCATTTTCCATTTCCCGCTGCGGGGTCTTTAGTACCGGAGCCAAGTTTTGCTAGTTATAGCTACTGTAGCGCTTGTGGAGCCTCCACTGGGGCGGCCCCGGGGCTGTGTTGTCCTCTCCTCCTGTTGCCCTCTGAGGGGTTGAAGCTCTCCCCCACTCCACCTCGCATGGTGAGTGCTGCAGGCAACTTGTTTTAGACCCACAGCAGTGTTTTTTTTTTCTGTAGTGGTTTTGCTGCAGTGATTCTCTCTCACCCCCTCTCTGTCTCTCTCTCTCTCCCCCTCTCTGTCTCTCTCTCTCTCTCCCCCTCTCTCTGTCTCTCTCTCTCTCTCTCTCTCTCTCTCTCTCTCTCTCTCTCTCTCTCTCCCCCTCTCTGTCTCTCTCTCTCTCTCTCTCCCCCTCTCTGTCTCTCTCTCTCTCCTCCTCACTCACACTCTATGACCCACATGTGCTCTTCTCCTTTTACTGTCTATTATCTCTGTTCTCTTTTCACACTGTTGTGTTCCTGAACCATACAGGCGTTTGACCTTCACACACATACACACACTCTCTCTCCCTCTTTCTCCCATCTCTCCTTAGCTCCCGTTCCCCCCTTCTCTCTCTCTCTTTCCCCGTATCGCCCTCCCACACGGTTTCACTACGGGGGTTGTAAATGAGCTGTGTGTCCTAAGTGTAGCACTCCTCCATTATGCATGGTTCAGGGAAGGAGAAGTGGGTCAGGGCTCAGTGGAGACACTATGTGTCCGAGCTCCGTTGCCCGTCTGGCAGGCGTGAAATGGCCATTGTGTTGCCCTGGGGCCTGACGGAGCCTGGAGGTCTGTTGTCCCCTGACTGTGCTGATGTAGTGGTCCAGAACCACCCTCTGTCTTCCTGATTCCTGGTCCCCATGGCAACCCCCCCCTTTTTATTTTCCGCTCACTTATCCAACCAGCTAGACTTCTGTGAGCTGTCATGCTAAGGCAAGGTTATGCCATATGAAATGAGGAGGTATTAGTGATCTCATTCATTTCTGACAAGAGTTCACAATTTCCAGATATTCAGATCCAGACACCTGCCCAGATCAATATGCTTAAAAAGGGCGTCCATCCCAAAATATCTCGGTGCTCTGACTGTTTTCCTCTGCTGTTAAGGCTGAGGTGACCTCACCAGTAGCTTATGTTACAAATGAGTGATTCCATACGAAACCAGGACAAAAAAAAGACCATGATTTTTTGGCCTTTTCACAATTTTATTCATATAATTTTTCTTTGGGGGAAGGATTGTTGACATATTTGACATATTTCTCAATTATACTTTTTGATACACAATTAGTCAAAGTTAGCATATTTATTACATTTTTTCCTGGTTCTGTATGGAATCACTCAAATGCAGGTCTGACAGAGAGTCTGATAATGATACAGATCTAATGTATGCTGGCTGTTTCAGCCATAGAATTACATACAGAATAACATGAATTATAGGACCTCTATAAGCTCAGATCACTAGATTTGTGTGGTCATACATACCATGAACAGTGACGTAAATCTACTTTCTGAATCAATATTAACCAATCTCTATCTCATCATGTAAGAGATTACATTTATGGGAATGAGGGAAAAATCATTTGACTCAGATTTTTCTTTTGCCAGAATGATTATTTTGTAGGAAACCCTCATGCTGTGCATTGTGAGCCAGGCTAAATCATGTTAGCACAATGGTGCAGCTTTACTCACAGATTAGCAAATAATGTCACCTAAGAATCACTTTAGTCTCATGTTACATTTCCTGAATGTAATTTCATTACATCCACTGAATGTAACTTAATACTTTGTTTTGCTGTTTGCTAACTCCATTGCGCCTTGGTAATGGCCCCCATTCCTGGAAGAATCCTATTTTTCCCTCAATGTGGGAGACTCAATCACAAACTTAATAACACCCATAATAACGTGCCAATAACTTAAAAGCTTGTCCAGCAAGACTGCTTCCTGTTCATATGCAGAGGCCATGAGCCACGGTTGGTGCTATCTGGGATCCTTGGTAGTTCCCTACCCTAAACCCTAACCCCTACCCTTACTCTAACCATTAACCGTTTTAAATTTCAACTTCAGAGTTGGGACATCCCAAGGATCCCATTTAGACTTTTTCCATGAGCCACTCTATCTATCCTCTAATTAGCTGCTGGTGTGATGCAGCACACCTGTATGTAATGTACTTCTCATTATCAATCAGAAGTTTCTGATAATACTCCTCTCCACTGAATAGTTTTGTGTGACTGTGCAATGGTTCTGTGGGGTAACTACTTAAACCAACCAGCTTAGCCTGAACATCCTCCTGCGATAACTAGCATAGCAACATGCTAGCACTAGCTTGGCCTTCACTCTTATGGCATGAATTACCATGACAGTTGGTGTTTTGTGTGTGTACCTTGTGTCAGGATTTCAGCCGATATGCTCATTGACTGAAATCAGTTTGTGTTTTGTGCATTCAGTGTCTCCAAACAGGAGGGAGGGGGGTTGGCTTGCAACACCAGGGTTGTGGGTTTGATTCCCACGTGAGACCAGTACGGGAAAAGTACGAAAATGTATGCACTCAATACTGTAAGTTGCTCGGGCTAAGAGCGTCTGCTAAATGACTAAAGTGTATGTGTGCTGCTGCCCAGTGGTCAATCAGAGGCAACAAAACCACTGTCGTTAATTATTGATGAATTTCTGTTTCTCTATGGACACCTAGGCTTCTATGCTTATATCATCTGTCATAGATCAATTCTCAATGTTGTGACTTGTGCTTAATCTTGAACTTAGAGGGTACTGTGGTAGTCATAGAAACAGCATGAAATAAACCTCGCGTTTGGAATTAGCAGGTCATTGGATTTTGATGGGCACAGATGGAATTTTGAAGTGTGCAAATGATATGCATTGATATGTAAATTCAGACCGGCAGAGCTACGTTAGACAACTCTTTCAAATGTAATGTAATTAGGGAAGGAATCAATCTATTTCTATAGTGCCCTAGCTTTTATCACTCACATCTCCTTTGGGGCTGCTGTAACGTCTACTCGCGCTATAAAATACCTCCTAGCCGCTGACGGTTGAGTGAAACGTTTATTACAACCCAAGTCACAGAGTGAACCCAACCATCGATTTCAGGAAGAAAGAGTTAATGGTGGTTTTATTACCTGCTGCTATATCATTACCTCAGCCACTGTGGAAGGGCGCGAGCGTTGAGCGTTCTCCCTCCCTCTCCTTCTCTGTATGTCTGGGGCTCAGCAGAAATATTCTGCTGAGTTGCGGAGCTGTCACAAAGGGAAATTCAGCGTTCAGACCATCAACAATCTTCCCCAGAGACAAGGCTCGTCAGAATGAAGAGTGGGTCACAGACCTCTTCAGAGGGGTTGTTGTTAGCCTCCTCACTAGGCCATGTTAGATAATGGCTCCTCTCAGCGGGCGCACAGAATCACTTCAGGGCACACCATTTCTTTCTCTGATCAATTGCATTAGTATGAAAAACATTTGGGTAAACAATATAGCTCAGTATTTGTATTTATTTTATACCCGACTGTATAGAGATAAGTACAGTACCAGTCAAAGGTTTGGACACACCTACTCATTCAAGGGTTTTTCTTTATTTTTACTATTTTCTACATTGTAGAATAATACATATGGAATCATGTAGTAACCCAAAAAGTGTTAAACAAATCAAAATATATTTTATATTTGAGATTCTTCAAAATAGCCACCCTTTGCCTTGATGACAGCTTTGCACACTCTTGGCATTCTGGAAACCTGGAATGCTTTTCCAACAGTCTTGAAGGAGTTCCCACATATGCTGAGCACTTGTTGGCTGCTTTTCCTTCACTCTGCGGTCCAACTCATCCCAAACCATCTCAATTGGGTTGAGGTCGGGTGATTCTGGAGGCCAGGTCATCTGATACAGCACTCCATCCCTCTCCTTCGTGGTCAAATAGCCCTTACACAGCCTGGAGGTGTGTTGGGTCATTGTCCTGTTGAAAAACAAATGATAGTTCCACTAAGCCCAAACCAGATGGGATGGCATATCGCTGCAGAATGCTGTGGTAGCCATGCTGGTTAAGTGTGCCTTGAATTCTAAATAAATCACTGACAGGGTCACCAGCAAAGCACCATCACACCTCCTCCTCCATGCTTCACGGTGGGAACCACACATGCGGAGAACATCCGTTCACCTACTCTGCATCTCACAAAGACATGGCAGTTGGAACCCAAAATCTCAAATTTGGAATCATCAGACCAAAGGACAGATTTCCACCTTTCTTGGCCCAAGCAAGTTTCTTCTTTTTGGTGTCCTTTAGTAGTGGTTTCTTTGCAGCAATTCGACCATGAAGGCGTGATACACACAGTCTCTTTTTGAACTTATCCTCTGCAGCAGAGGTAACTCTGGGTCTTCCTTTCCTGTGGCGGTCCTCATGAGAGCCAGTTTCATCATTGTGCTTGATGGGTTTTGCGACTGCACTTGAAGAAACTTTCAAAGTTCTTGAAATGTTCCGTATTGACTGACCTTCATGTCTTAAAGTAATGATGGACTGTCATTTCGCTTTGCTTATTTGAGCTGTTCTTGCCATAATATGGACTTTGTCTTTTACCAAATAGGGCTATTTTCTGTATACCACCCCTACCTTGTCACAACACAACTGATTGGCTCAAATGCATTAAGAAGGAAAGACATTCCACAAATTAACTTTTAACAAGGCACATCTGTTAATTGAAATGCATTCCAGGTGTCTACCTCATGAAGCTGGTTGAGAGAATGCCAAGAGTGTGCAAAGCTGTCATCAAGGCAAAGGGTGGCTACTTTGAAGAATCTCAAATATAAAATAAAGAAAAACCCTGGAATGAGTAGGTGTGTCCAAACTTTTGAATGGTACTGTATATCTATCTCTACATCTCCTTTGGGGCCACTGTAAAGCTTACTCATGATTTGCATGTCTATATAATAGGGATGGGGGGGCTGTGGGCTTACCTGGCCAAAACGCTGGTATTTACATCCTATAGCTTCTTCTCCATCTTCTTTTTAAATAGTAAGCCAACATGGTTTCAACACTTTTATTTTCCTGTCTGATCAAAACTAGGTTTCTCATGCTCTCTCTTGTCTCTCTGCAGCAGACATATAGTGAGCAGCATGTTTGAAACATCGAATCGCAATAAAATCACAGTAAAATCACAGTATAGAATCGCTATATATATATATATATATATATATATATATATATATATATATATATATATATATCGCAATACATATAGAATCACAATACATATAGAATCGTGAGAATCTCCATACATATCATATCGGCACCTAAGTATGGGGATAATATTTACCTGGAGCTAACCTTGCAGATAGCATTACTGGATGATCTGAAAAGTCATAGTCAATCGATCAATAATATAATAATACTTTTAGCAAAAAAAAATATTTTTAATTCACAATCTGTAGAAGCAATGAGAATAGAAAGGTTCAGAATTTTTGTAAAACATCACAATACGGTTGAAATATATATGACAAATAGAAATCCTATATGGATGGTGTTAAGAGATAGATGGGAGGTATTGAATGGAGTTGAAGGATGGGACTAATAACAAATAACAACAAATAATAACAAGATAACTAATAATGTAAGCATACTGTGTCCATAATAAGTATGTAGGTTGTATGTTGGGAGCTTTTGGGAAAGAGCACAGTTAGAAAGATATGGCATATAGAAGCAAACCGGATGGACATCATGAAAATGATCGGAGAGGTTGAGAGTAGAAGAAGTTCAGGAGCAAAAACAAATAAAATAGAATTATTGTAAAATTGACTGTGTCCATAAGGTGTAGATAGTAAGTATAGGCTGGAAGTAGAGGCCTGGGCATTGTTGTTCACTAATTTACTCCAAGTAGGGAAAGGATGGCGGGGTTGAAAAGTAATAAAGGGGAGTGTATATATATATAAAAAACATGGGGGATTGGAAGTGATGCAGACAATTACGTTGATAGAAGTTACAATCTATCTGCAATATTAAGCTGATCTAACCCCAGAAAAAGAAAGAAAAAAATAATAAATTAAAAAGTATGGGGATAATATTGTATCGTGAGGTCCCTGGCAATTCCCAGGCCTACTATATAAGGCTGTGGACTCGCCTATCTCCCATTTCCTAACCAACAGAGAATGTCTCCTGAAGGTTTGATAAGGTCTCAGAAACATTACAATTTGAATGTTACTGCTCCCTTACTGTTACGTCTCTCTATATTTGAGGTTATATACCTTGTCATGCTGACACGTTCTTTACTGAGCTCTGATCATAATACCACTCTCCCTCTCTTCTATCCTCTCTTTTTTCCACTAAATGTGGAAAACCCTCTTTCTCTCTCTCGCTCCCTCTTTCTCCCTCTTTCTCTCCCTCTCCCTCTCTCTCGCTCTCGCTCTCTCCCTGTCTCTTTCTCTCTCTGTCTCTCTCCCTGTCTCTTTCTCTCTCTGTCTCTCTCTGTCTCTTTCTCTGTCTCTCTCCCTGTCTCTTTCTCTCTCTGTCTCTCTCCCTGTCTATTTCTCTCCCTGTCTCTTTCTCTCCCTGTCTCTTTCTCTCTGTCTCTTTCTCTCCCTGTCTCTTTCTCTCCCTGTCTCTTTCTTTCTGTCTCTTTCTCTCCATGTCTCTTTCTCTCTCTGTCTCTCTCCCTGTCTCTTTCTCTCCCTGTCTCTTTCTCCCCCTGTCTCTGTCTCTCTCCCTGTCTCTTTCTCTCCCTGTCTCTTTCTCTCTCTGTCTCTTTCTCTCCCTGTCTCTTTCTCTCCCTGTCTCTTTCTCTTCCTGTCTCTTTCTCTCCCTGTCTCTTTCTCTCCCTGTCTCTTTCTCTCTGTCTCTTTCTCTCCCTGTCTCTTTCTCTCCCTGTCTCTTTCTTTCTGTCTCTTTCTCTCCATGTCTCTTTCTCTCTCTGTCTCTCTCCCTGTCTCTTTCTCTCCCTGTCTCTTTCTCCCCCTGTCTCTGTCTCTCTCCCTGTCTCTTTCTCTCCCTGTCTCTTTCTCCCCCTGTCTGTCTCTCTCCCTGTCTCTTTCTCTCCCTGTCTCTTTCTCTCTCTGTCTCTTTCTCTCCCTGTCTCTTTCTCTCCCTGTCTCTTTCTCTTCCTGTCTCTTTCTCTCCCTGTCTCTTTCTCTCCCTGTCTCTCTCTCTCTCTGTCTCTTTCTGTCCCTGTCTCTTTCTCTCCCTGTCTCTTTCTCTCTCTGTCTCTTTCTCCCTCTCTCTTTCTCTCCCTGTCCCTGTCTCTTTCTGTCCCTGTCTCTTTCTCTCCCTGTCTCTTTCTCTCTCTGTCTCTTTCTCCCTCTCTCTTTCTCTCCCTGTCCCTGTCTCTTTCTCTCCCTGTCTCTTTCTCTCTCTGTCTCTCTCCCTGTCTCTTTCTCTCCCTGTCCCTGTCTCTTTCTCTCCCTGTCTCTTTCTCTCCCTGTCTCTTTCTCTCCCTGTCTCTTTCTCTCTCTGTCTCTGTCCCTGTCTCTTTCTCTCTCTGTCTCTTTCTCTCCCTGTCTCTGTCTCTGTCCCGGTCTCTTTCTCTCCCTGTCTCTTTCTCTCCCTGTCTCTTTCTCTCTCTGTCTCTCTCCTCCAGGTGTGAGTTTCTCTCTACATGGGGCTGAGCTCCAGTGGCAGAGCCCCCACAGACAGAGAGTGCTGCAGCCCCCGGCCCCTGGGTGCGAGGCGGCGGACTCAGCCTTCTCCTTCCCCCCCACCAGGTCGCCAGTCAGAATGGAGGAGTCCTTGGCTGGGGCTCCGGATTCCCCCAGCACGCAGGACAACGCGCCACCCCACGGTAAGCCATGTGGCACCTCCTTAAAGAGGTACCTCGACCAAATAACATTTCCATAATGTAACTGTTGTGCAGCACCTTTTAAAGAGCAACTTTTATGAGACAAAAAAACTTTATTAAAGTTCAAATCTGAGTGGTAGTCATGCAATTCAGTTAATCTTTTAGTTGTATTATCTGAGTTAGGAAGTAGTCTAGGTGTCCACAGAATCAACAACATATTGAGGGTTTCACAATTCACAATGTGTTTTCTGCTGATTTCCCGTCCAGTTCTGAAGGATGTGAAGTTGTTAATGGAGAGTTTGGAGGGGCTGAGCACCCCGTCCAAAGACGGCGACTCGACCCTGCTCGACCCCGGGACCAGTAGCATCTTGGACGACAACACTAGGACTGACCCGGCACCAGAGGTGAGAGGTCAATTACTGGTGTGTCCCTAAAGTACGTATGGTCAATGTGGGTTGAAGCTGGCTGCTGTAAGTGTTATTCTTATCCTCATTGGGGGATCTGACGTTTTGCCTTCTTAGGGTGAACACATTGGTTTCTTACTACAATAGTGTGAGGTATAACCCTTGGAAGGGCAAATGTCAATGTTATGCTTATGAGCAAAGCACTTTAGCTGAACCGCCTCTGTAAATGTTCCATTGAAGTCACTTTGGGTCAAAACAACCTTATAGTGGTTACTCCCTCCCTCTGTTTCTCTCCCCAGGTAGGGAGAAGTAGGTCCAGTGGGCTGTGCTTCAGTGATGGCAAGTGCCACATCGACTACATCCTGGTTTACAGGAAGTCCGGTCCGCAGTCGGAGAAGAGGGAAATATTTGAGCGCAACATCCGAGCTGAGGGCTTGCAGATGGAGAAGGAGGCGAGTACTACTGAGTATTACAGTATAATATAGTATTACAGTAACATAGTATTACAGTAACAGTATATTATAGTATGACAGTATTACTGTAGTCACTGAAGCTCTGCCTGTCACTCATAAACCAATGCAAATGTGCTGATGGCAAGTTTCACCCTCAATCTGGTTTATTGCAGGGAAGCAATTGTGCTGAGTGTGTGTGTGCTTTTACATGTGTGTGAGTTGCTGCCACTTAGTGTGCTGACGCAGTAGCATCAAGGTTATCATCTGAATCATTCAAAGAGACTATGCTTCTTCTTCTCTCCTTTAACAGCATCATTTTCTTCTCTACTGCATGGAGACGCTTTGTTATGTTTAGGTCCTGCGAGGGTAGCTAGTTTTTCATTTGCCTACTGTGTAGTCAGACTTCTTATGATGACAACAAGATGCAAGGCAGAATTCTGCTTGAAATGATCAGAGAATGCAGTACTGACTATATAACTTGGCTACTGGGATTTTGAATACATGAATCTCACATAGTTTGGAATCTTTTAAAGATCCTAGTAAAAACTATTCCACGGCCATGACAGCGAATGCCTGTTAACTGTTCTGAGATATCACTAATGGATGTCAAAGGAAATGATGAGAGAGAAAATAACATCTATATTTCAACTGTCCCTTTCCTCTCTATGTCCAGTTATGAAATCCATAAACCTCTCTACTGAAGTTGGATACATGTGTAGCAACATGATTTAGAATGGAAACATTTTCATTTAAAACATTTGATCCTTCATTATATACCTTTTTAATGTGCTAAGAAACTGTTTTAAGAAATAGTGTTAACGGGACTTAATAGTTCTAATGCTGGGTCTTTTCCCCTCAAACAGTTGTCTGTGTGCAACAGTGATGTGATCTTCCTGAAGCTGCATGTTCCCTGGGAGGTGCTATGTCGCTACGCAGAGCTTATGAACATTCGGATGCCGTTCAGGTGGGGAGACGAACACGCAGCCTCTGTAGTTCCAGAAACTCACACACATAAATCACGTCGACAGACAGGTTCCCACCACACACTCACTCTCTCTCTCTCTCTCTCTCTCTCTCTTCTCTCTCTTTCTCTCTCTCTGTCTCTCTCTCTCTGTGTGTCTCTCTGTCTCTCTCTCTGTCTCTCTGTCTCTCTCTCTCTCTGTCTCTCTCTCTCTCTCTCATACTATGAATATACAGTTATTTGCAATGTACTTTTATTTTCAGTATTTCTTCATGTTTATTAGATAGAATAGTGAGAGACTGACAGGAAAGCTAGAAGAGAGTGCTCTAGAGGGGTCAGATTCTAACACATGTGAGCACCAGTGCATTTGTTCCAGAGGCATAAGCGACCTAGACTGCTAGACCACCCCAAGCCACTGCATTGCATTAATGCACTGAGATTAACTTTTAATAGTTGATAATGTTGTGGGGTTTTTCAGGAGGAAAATCTATTACATGCATCGACGGTACAAGTTCATGAGTAGGTGAGTGTTAATTGATTGATTTATTGATATAATTTTTGGGGTACGACCCTAATGTTAACGGTCTCTGGCTGTGTGTGATGTGATTTTGGGCTTTCTGTCACCGTCCAGGATGGAGAAGAGAATCAACAGATTTCGAGGATGGCTGCCTCGCAAACCCATGAAGTTTGACAACGACACCCTCCCTGACCTGGAGGAGAACGAGAGCTTTACCGCCCCCTTCAGTCGCTCCAGAATACATCAGTAAGTGTGTGTGTGTGTGTGTGTGTGTGTGTGTGTGTGTGTGTGTGTGTGTGTCCACCACCAGTCTGGTATATGGTCTTTCCTTACTAACTTAAAGGTGAAGATTAATCAATGTCTTACATCTTTAAACCATGATTCTTAGTTTTAGGGTACCACATTTTGCAATGTAAACAAATGAACTACATTTCCTTGTGGCTGTGGTCCAATTTTAGGGGCCTTTTTGGGGGCCTCACAAGCGCCCGTCAAGGCAAAATTATATAGAATGCACTGAGATGACCTCAGACCAAAATTGTGTGCTTTTCAAAAGCTCAATAAATCCAACGGACTGGTGCGGTCTAGAAGAAATATGATCTAGGATCCTTTTCTGTGTCTATATTCTGTTACAGTTTCACCATTCACAACAAAGACACGTTCTTCAACAACGCTACCAGGAGTCGCATCGTCCATCATATCTTGCAAAGGGTCAAATATGAGGAGGGCAAAGACAAAATGGGTGAGATTGTCATCATCATATAACACAGTTACAAATGACCTCTGGATAATACATTTACATTGTAGTCATTTAGCAGACGCTCTTATCCAGAGAGACTTACAGGAGCAATTAGGGTTAAGTGCCTTGCTCAAGGGTACATCGACAGAATTTTCACCTAGTCGGCTCAGGGATTCTAATCTGCGACCTTTCAGTTACTGGCCCAACGCTCTTAACCGCTAGGCTACCTGCCGCCTCTCCAAATAGTAAAAGACCACTGCTAGATGTATTCCATGTTTGAGGTACAGCATGTCACTGGTGTGTAGAGATATTGACAGTGTCTTCATGTTATTGTTCATGCTCCAGGGCTGAATCGTCTTTTGAGCAACAGTTCATACGAGGCAGCTTTTCCCCTTCATGAGGTAATGCACTGAGACTTCACACATTGGCTTGGAAGATAAATATCACTTGTAGGATCTTCATTTGAGCCAGTTCGCTACAGCAGGAAAATAATCCTGCGGCAACTGGAAATGTGAATTATTATGTGGTTTATAATTAATGGACATTTTTGTAGGGGTTGATACATTTTCGTAAGGGCAAATCAAGTCTGATATTTCAAAGTGGAAATTACAAACTTTAGAAGCGTTTTTTAAAAACTCAAATACACAACAAGTTTGCATTTCCTGCTTAGCAGGAAAATTCTCAGCAACAAAAGAGTGATCAAATTAAGATCCTACATCTGTAGTTATGATGGTACATTACTTGCGTGTGTGTGTTAACAGGGGAGCTACAGAAGTAAGAATTCCATCCGGACGCATGGGGCAGAGAACCACAGACACTTGCTGTATGAATGCTGGGCCTGGTGGGGGGTGTGGTACAAGTACCAGCCACTGGACCTCATAAGGTACAACACTGTGCTAACACTCCTGCTGTATAAGGACATCACAGGTCTGCAAGCAATACAACTTCACCAGCCACATGTATTAAAGCCACATTAATTAATTAATGGAGTGAATTTACTAGATCATTAAAAACGTATGAAGCCACAACATCGTTGCGATGGTTGTACATAGTGACCTGTTTGTTGGTGTTTATCTCCTGATGGGTCTGTCAGGCGGTACTTCGGGGAGAAAATTGGTCTCTATTTTGCCTGGCTGGGCTGGTACACTGGGATGCTGTTCCCTGCGGCGCTGGTTGGGCTCATGGTCTTCCTCTATGGCTGGTTCACCCTAGACCACTGCCAGGTCAGGTAATGTGAGCTCACCTGATACTCATTGGTCTTCTTTAATTAAGTTTTACCTCAAGGTTTTACCTTAATATTTTATCCTTCACTTTAATGTTTGGTCTTGTGCTATTCCCCAAGAAAAAATACCAAACAGACGCATGCTTTACACTGGTGTAAATCTGGCCTTAGTCTGGTAGAAGTCTATTACCAATGCTATCAGTGCGTTAGTCGTTTGGCAGCACTGAGACAGGCTGATAAATGCACTAAGAACTGATGAGTGTATTGAACCAGGCTAAAGGTTGTCTGTGATTCTCCAGTAAAGAAATCTGCCAAGCCACTGACATCATCATGTGCCCCATATGTGACGAGTACTGCCCCTACCTGAGACTCTCAGACAGCTGCATCTATGCCAAGGTGACTTCAGTACTACCATGTAGAGTATGTTAAACGTTTGCCCCAGACTGAGCACTGCTGACAAACATCAGGGCAGTTGTGGCTAATTCTGATCCTGGAGAGCCACTGTGTGTGACTCAAATGATTAACTAATGATGGTCATAAATGTAGACCACAATTATTTTGTGTTAGAGCTGGGCTGAAACAAAAGCCTGCGTACACTGCAGCTCTCCAGGAACAGTGATTTTGTCATTTACTTTATCGAAAAATATTTACTTGTTTGACAAACATTTACTCCAGCGCCATGTCACAGTAACAGAAGTATAACTAATTTAGCCAGGTAATCTTTTTACTTTACAATTTACATTTTAGCAGACGCTCTTATCCAGAGCGACTTACAGTAGTGAGTGCATACATTTTTGTACTTGTCCCCCGTGGGAATCGAACCCACAACTCTGGCGTTGCAAGCGCCATGCTCGACCAACTGAGCTACACGGGACTACTTTGTGAGCTTGCTCTGGAAAATGTCTGACAAACAGCCCTCATTTGCAATCTTTATATACAAATGTGACTACTGTATGTGTTTGTACTGAATTCATGTTTACAGAAATCATTTCTCTAAGCAATTGCTATTGATTTGTTTCTTGGCTTTAGGTCACCCATCTTTTTGACAACGGAGCAACAGTTTTCTTTGCTGTATTCATGGCTGTGTGGGGTGAGTTTTTATCATTTATTGTAAATATGATGGGTTCAATTTAAAACAAATCTAATTTTATTGTAAAATAAAGTTTAAGAAGTAACTCGTCAGCATTCCATGTACACTTTATTTAAGTTACAGTATTTACAGGGAAGTGTTACATGGTCCTCCTCAGCGTTGCACAAGATCCCAGGCAAAAGGTGTATAGGGAGAGTTAGTGCAGGGCCTAGCCTCCTCATCGTCATAGCAGCAGGGCCTAGGCAGGGAGGATTCAGCCACTTCTACATCATAACGACAGTAAGCAGGTGGTTTCACACTCTTCAAGTCCTCTGGAAGTTGAATGATGGAAGAAGTGACTGAAACATCTGGAATACATGTGTTATTAACATTACCTCCAGTTTAGTCAAAGGAAAGGTCTCATTTCAACCTGCTTAATTTTTGATTTCAGAATGTAGTGAGATTGAAAGTGTTCAGTGGATTTGATAAAACAAAAACAAAAGTTTTTATCAAACTAGATATTTGCTTTGGTCAGTTCATGGATCACTACACTGTGTCAAGGCAACATCCCTGGAATAGACCTACCTGTTGTTGGGCGCTTCCCTGTAGAGGGCAGGTTTTTAAGAGCCTGCTTTAGCCTTGTGTCATAACTCCAGCACTTCAGCAGGCAGAACACAGCTAGGTAGAACTGCAGGCCAAAGGTCAACAGAAGCGCTAGCCAAATGAAGACCTGAGTGGCTGTGTGAGAAGACAGGTGGGGAAAAATAATTAGGGAGAGGGTGAGTGAGTGAGGTAAAGGAAGAGAGCAAAGATGGTAGAGACTGATGTGGAGGAAGGGATGATCGAATGTCTACAGTTAATCCAAAATATCCCTGGTGAAATGGACCTAGATTAGGCCTAGCATATCTTGACAAGAGCTCCTAATGGCCAGGGCCAAGCCTTTTGCAATGAATAGCAAAGTAACCATACAGAAGTTGTAGACTGTAACCAGTGTGGTGGAAAAATCACTCAGAAGGCAGTCCGTTCTCAATATACAAAAGCTTTATTACGAGCATTCATGCAAGGGAAAACCAATTTGACTCGCTCTTTGTTCTCACAGACATTGTATACAGACCGAGGATGGGTGGGGTGTATCACATGCCCTTCAAATGAGTCCGGTACTTCTGCTTATCACCACAAATAGTAGGCCCAGAGAAAGACTAATCATACCAAGGACATGTCCACTCCCCCACACATCCTGGGATAACAGGAACCATGAAAGATTGTTTGACAGAAAGTTAGAACAAGGCAATTTAGAAACAGTTCTAAAACAGACTGGTTATAATACATATCAGGGAACAGAGCAACCTTACAGACAAGACGAGGAACAGGATGACCTGTGTCTTCTTCAGGTCATATTTGATAACAAATCTAATTTTCTCTTCCACACCAGTCCTCTTCCATCAGTTTTCCAGAAACGTACGCAATTGAACAATAGGCATGAACTATGGCTTCAATACACTTTAGATACCTGACTGTAAACTGCCACATGCTAATCCATACTACCAATAGTGACCAGTCCTCTCTATATTCCAGATACAGTGCCTTCGGAAAGTATTCAGACCCCTTGACTTTTTCCACATTTTGTTACGTTACAGCCTTATTCTAAAATCGCTTAAATTGTTTTCTTTCTTTATCAATCTACACACAATACCCCAAAATGACAAAGCAAAAACTTTTTGCTAATTTATAACAAATAAACCCCGGAAATATCACATTTACATAAGTATTCAGACCCTTTACTCAGTACTTTGTTGAAGCACCTTTGGCAGCAATTACAGCATTGAGTCTTTTTGGGTATGAGGCTACAAGCTTGGCACACCTGTATTTGGGGAGTTTCTCCCATTCTTCTCTGCAGATCTTC
Source organism: Coregonus clupeaformis (assembly GCF_020615455.1). Taxonomy (NCBI): domain Eukaryota; kingdom Metazoa; phylum Chordata; class Actinopteri; order Salmoniformes; family Salmonidae; genus Coregonus; species Coregonus clupeaformis. Next base: position 210,529 of record NW_025533745.1, on the reverse strand, counting down.
TAAAGCTCTGTCAGGTTGGATGAGAGCGTAGCTGAACAGCTATTTTCAGGTCTCTCCAGAGATGTTCGATCGGGTTCAAGTCCAGGCTCTGGCTGGGCCACTCAAGGACATTCAGAGACTTGTCCCGAAGCCACTCCTGCGTTGTCTTGGCTGTGTGCTTAGGGTCGTTGTCCTGTTGGAAGGTGAACCTTCACCCCAGTCTGAGGTCCTGAGCGCTCTGGAGCAGGTTTTCATCAAGGATCTCTCTGTACTTTGCTCCATTCATCTTTCACTCGATCCTGACTAGTCTCCCAGTCCCTGCCGCTGAAAAACATCCCCACAGCATGATGCTGCCACCACCATGCTTCACTGTAGGGATGGTGCCAGGTTTCCTCCAGACGTGGCGCTTGGCATTCAGGCCAAAGAGTTCAATCTTGGTTTCATCAGACCCGAGAATCTTGTTTTTCATGGTCTGAGAGTCTGTAGGTGCCTTCTGGCAAACTCCAAGCGGGCTGTCATGTGCCTTTTTACTGAGGAGTGGCTTCCGTCTGGCCATTACCATAAAGGTGCTGCAGAGATGGTTGTCCTTCTGGAAGTTTCTCCCATCTCCATAGAGGAACTCTAGAGCTCTGTCAGAGTGACCATCGGGGTCTTGGTCACCTCCCTGACCAAGGCCCTTCTCCCCCGATTGCTCAGTTTGGCCGGGCAGCCATCTCTAGGAAGAGTCTTGGTTGTTCCAAACTTCTTCCATTTAAGAATGATGGAGGCCACTGTGTTCTTGGGGACCTTCAATGCTGCAGACATTTTTTGGTACCCTTCCCCAGATCTGTGCCTCAACACAATCCTGTCTTGGAGCTCTACGGACAATTCCTTCGACCTCATGGCTTGGTTTTTGCTCTGACATGCACTGTCAACAGTGGGACCTTATATAGACAGGTGTGTGCCTTTCCAAATCATTTCCAATCATTTGAATTTACCACAGGTGGACTCCAATCAAGTTGTAGAAACATCTCAAGGATGATCAATGGAAAACAGGATGCACCTGAGCTCAATTTCGAGTCTCATAGCAAAGGGTCTGAATACTTATGTAAATAAGGTATTTCTGTTTTTTATATTGAATAAATTTGCAAACATTTCTAAAAACCTGTTTTCGCTTTGTCATTATGGGGTATTGTGTGTAGATTGATGAGGATTTGTGTTTATTTAATCAATTTTAGAATAAGGCTGTAACGTAACAAAATGTGGAAAAAGTCAAGGGGTCTGAATACTTTCCGAAGGCACTGTAGTTCAAATGAGAAATACAAGTTGTGTAATGTATCTTCTATTCTTCTTAGAGAGCTTGGTGACTTCCAAAGCTCAGGCGGTGAGTGCACTGCAAGACTCTGCTCATATTAAAATAGCTGTAGCTCTTAGTTTTTCCGTTATTGATTGCACTGCAAATTCAGACATTGTCTTCAGGGCTTATGGAAACCACTCATACATTTCCCTGTCGTTCATCTTTTATGGTGAGAAATGTATTGGATAGAGGGATTTAACTTCAACATACATTGGATCAGGTATTCATTACACACTCTACATATACTACTGTACTGTAAGTCAACAATTTAAATTCTGTTTATCCAAGAATAATTAATTAACCAACACATAAACAATGGAGCAATAGTACAAGGTGCATTCTATGCCATTTTCACATGCAAATATAGCACTTGATTTGAGTGTGTCACCGCATGGTCTGTGATTTACTCACCCTCCATTGGTTCTGGCTCCCAGACCCAGACGTCTGGCTGGGAAAGGTCCAGAGAGAAGCTGTCATTCTGGGGACAGCCCATCGATCATCGTCCTTGCACAGAACCAGGACCTATCTAGACAAGACGGAGACATCAGTATGTAGCATTAACCACAGATTGCTTTAGATAACATTTTGGACTTGACAGAGGCTGTCATACTTCTTTCATAAGAGTTTGTGACAGTAGAGATTACATATTTCTACAGTGTATGTTAGTAGCTATGGTTACTGATTGCCAGTGGTGGAAAAAGTACCAAATTGTCACACTTGAGTAAAAATAAAGATACCTTCATAAAAAATGACTAAAGTAAAAGTGAAACTAACCCAGAAAAATACTACTTGAGTAAAAGTCTAAAAGTATTTAGTTTTAAATATACTTAAGTATCAAAAGTAAATGTAATTGCAAAAATATACTTAAGTATCAGAAGTAAAAGTATAAATAATTTCAAATTGCTTATAATAAGCAAGTCGGACAGCACAATTTTCTTGTTTTATTTTATTTACGGAAAGCCAGGGGCACACTACAACACGCAGACATCATTTACAAACAATGCATTTGTGTTTAGTGAGTCCTCCAGATCAGAGGCAGTAGGGATGACCAGGGATGTTCTCTTGATAAGTGAGTGAATTGGACCATTTTCCTGGCCTGCTAAGCATTCAAATTTTACAAGTACTTTTGGGTGTCAGGGAAAATGTATGGAGTAAAAAGTACATTATTTTCTTTAGGAATGTAGTGAAGTAAAAGTAGTCCAAAATATAAATAGTCAAGTAAAATTCAGATACCTAAAAAAAACTACTTAAGTACTTTGCACCACTGTTGATTGCGAACTTCTTCATGAGTCATGATTGTGTCATTTGTCATCTATTGTTATACTGTTCACTGTTTTGAAAGGTCACATGTTGATCAATGGTCGTTGTTTGTGATTGCTTTATGCAGTCGTCATGTGTACTTAGTCTTCTCCTAATGTGTTATATAATGTGTTGGTGAGATTAATGTATAGGTTAATGGGGTCAAATGCAGGTCATTGTTACACTAAATATCCACCATTCATCATTCTCTTGACTAGAGTGCAATGACCACCACAAATCCCTTTTATCTAACCCTCCCTTTAATCCGTCACAAATTGGCAGTGTTATCTCATTGGTACAAAGGTGAAATATGTTGAGTGAAATGTTCTTCACCCAACTTCATGCAACAAATGTAGATCGGCTGAAAACGTGAAAACAGGTAGAAAAATGTAATAAACTAACCTGGAAAATGAGGTAGTTCATGTTAGCTACCATAGCCTACTGACATTTTGAGTCTTTGTTGTGCATACAAGTGGAACCACAGCTATAAAATTAGGACAATAAAGCAAAACATTTTTAAATACATTTGGGATTAATCAAGGCTAAATAACTGTATAGGCCCTCAGATACTCAATACAGCAGGGTTCCCCAACTGGCAGCTCAGGGGCAAAATTCTGTGGTTTTATCCCCCCCCGAAGTTTTCTGGGGGGGGGGGGGCGGGGGGGGGGGGGATTTTCATTGTTGGACATAAAAAAATACCAGGAAATCAGCTCCAAGTTATTTTAATGTAAGAAACCTGTTCCCAAGTATTCCCACACATAATAGAGAGACACGACGTGATCGTATACAAATGTAAGCAAGGTTTGAAATGATTGTTTTAGTCGAACATTATATGTTTGGGCAGACTTTTTGCAGTCTACAAATGATTTGTAATTATGTTCCGACCCCCTGACCATCCACTCAAGAAAAAATCGGCCCACGGCTGAATCTAGTTGATGATCCCTGCAATACAATATCGTTGGACTGCCTGTAAATAAGTATAAAACTCAACCTACCTGGGTTTGTCTGGAGAGCAGTGGATCTTGCTGTTGTCCAACACTGACTATTTCTTGGCATTCAACTACAGTAGAATACCCATTGAAATCGCTTCATTAACATTCCTCTGAAGTGTGCTCCCCTGCTGCTGGCTCTGCAGAAACATGTGCCTTTCCACCAAAAGAGACCGCTGGCTGGCCTCATACAACTGTCTGGAACTACAGAAACATGTGCCTTTCCATTCAGAGCTACTAGTTAAACTGATCTTAGTCCAGCCTCTGCAAAGAGATTGCTCTGATTGTCAAGTGACACACTGGTAAACAGATTGGCAATGGATAACCCATCCTAAGGACTTTGTTCAAGAGAACCTACCCTCTCTTTACAGTGCTTTAAAAGCAGCAGTGGCTTGTTGGTGAAATGACCTATTGCACAACGTCCATCCTAAATAGCTAGAATAGTGAACGATTTTAGATAACTGAAGTAACAGTATGAATCCTGGCACCCAACAACTGTGCTGCAAAATTGTCTTATCTGAATGTGGAGAACTACTTGAAGTGATAATTGAATCATTTTGAGTCATGCAAAACAACCTTCCTTCAACAAAGAAAGAGATTAATTTAAATGATTCTTGTTTTCGGCAGCAATGCAAGAGATGGTTACATTTAAAGGATTCTGTTTTGTATTGCATTGCCAACATTGTTTGATAACTTGAACACACGTGTACATACTTGTCCCACATTGAATATGACACATACTGACCTAGCCCTAACAACCCTCAAACACTAACCTAGTTGTGTATTTTAGCAACCGTGTTTCTCGAGTTCTGGAAGAGGCGGCGAGCGGTCCTTGCATATGACTGGGACCTAATTGACTGGGAGGAAGAGGAGGTAAAAATACATTCATTATGATCAGCATCATCAATTTAGAAATAACCTCCCAGGCATAACGTGTGTGTGTGTGTGTGAACGTATAAATGGGAATGTACTGTCTGCTGTTTTTCTAGCATGAAGATCTTTTCAACAACAAAAAAATTACATTTCTTAAAAGATTTGAACAATCATGCCATGAAGGTCCTAGGGACGTTCCACTTTTCTGATGTATACAAAATATTACAAGAGGGAGCATTGCCTTGAGATTCCCACTCGGTTATGACTAGGGTTGAGTAGCGGAAACTGGGTTACTGAAATTTCCCACCCAAACCCAATCCCTTTTCCCGGGGTAAATAACTGCAAGAAACCGGTAAATTATTTATATGAACAGCATGATGTGAAATAGAACTGTTAAATGATATGCAATGTCTAAATCTTCTCTAGGCTACGGCCTTCTCTCTGCTATCGCATATCTGCATGATCAATCATCAACGCTCAGGTTGGGGACAGACTGCGCATCTCAGTATTCACAATGCATGTATCTCATCATGGTAGGGTGACTTGGGGTTAAACGCCCCCCAGGGTTAAACGCCCCCCTCCTGTAATTCTCATAAATTACGGGGGGACCTAGTGAATGACCTGCAGAGAGGTTGTCACGGTTTCGGCCGAGGCTGCTCCTCCTCCTTGTTCGGGCAGGTTTCGGCGGTCGTCGTCCCCGGAGTACTAGCTGCCACCGATCTATGTTTCATGTTCGTTTGGTTTTGTCTTGATGTTGTACACCTGTGTCTAGTTAGTCCTCATTAGTGTCCTATTTAGTTCTCGTTGTGTGTGTATGGTGTTGTGTGTGATTGCTCTTCTGTTTTGGTGTTCTGAGCTACGTATCTTCCCTCCGTTGTTTGGAGAGGTTTTCGCACATGTTAGTGCGCCTTTTGTTTGACGCATGTGTGCGCCTTTATTTAGCCTCCGGGCTTATTGTTCTCGTGTACTACGTGAATCATTCACTAAAGTCTTTTGGACTTAGCTTCTGCGTCCTGTGCTTGATTCCTGCACCACACCCACCTTCAGCACCCCTGACAGAATCACACACCTTTATGAATGGAATCAGCAGGAGCAACAGTCACGCCTGAGTCGCTGGAGGAGCATGTCCGCGGCCAGGATGACCAGATCAGACAACTGGGGACCGCTCTACAGGACGTCATCAACACCCTGCACCGATGGGAGTCCAGAGGGGTACCCACACCTCCACCTACCCTACCACCCCCATCGGCCGGTCCACCAGTCCCAGGTCCGGAACCCAGTGGGATTCGGCTCTCGCTCCCGAGGGCGTATGACGGAACAGCTGCCGGGTGTCAGGGGTTCCTCCTGCAGGTGGAGCTCTACCTGGCCACTGTACACCCGGTGCCCTCGGGACACGAGAGCGTTTCCGCCCTCATCTCCTGTCTCACGGGCAAGGCGTTGGAATGGGCCAACACCGAGTGGAGGAGGATGGACGCCACCACCATCTCCTACGCCGAGTTCTCCCGTCGCTCAAGGCCGTGTTCGACCATCCACCTGAGGGCAAAGCGGCGGGGAGCGTCTATTCCACCTGAGACAGGGGAGGAGGAGCGCACAGGCGTTCGCGCTGGAGTTCCGGACTCTAGCGGCAGACGCAGGGTGGAATGAACGGGCCCTCATCGACCATTTTCGATGTAGCCTACGGGAGGACGTTCAACGTGAGTTGGCCTGCAGGGACACCAATTTCACCTTCGACCAGTTGGTCGATATGTCCATCCGTCTGGACACCCTGCTGGCCACCCGTGGACGTCCCAAGTGGGGTCCGTCCATTCCACCCTCCGGCACCTCCGAGCCGAGCCCTATGGAGCTCGGGGGTGCTGGCGCTAGAGAAAGGAGGAGGAGGAGCCCGAGGGGGCCTGTCCCCTGCACCAAGTGCGGTCGTAGAGGGCACACTGCGGCCAGGTGCTGGGGAGGATTCCCCGAGGTAGGAGACAACAGGCCACGCACTGGGGAGCCTTCCCAGGTGAGTAGACGCCCCACTTACCCAGAGCTCTCTGTTGCGCACTTTTGTATACCTGTTTGTTTTCCACAGGTTGCACCTCATTCCCAGCATAAGGCGCTAGTAGATTCAGGCGCAGCTGGGAATTTTGTTGATCGGAAGTTTTGTTTAGATTTAGGGATCCCTCTCCTGCCTGTTGACAAGCCTTTTCCCGTTCATGCTTTAGATAGCCGCCCGTTGGGGTCGGGGTTGATTAGGGAAGTCACAGCGCCACTTAGGATGTGTGCGCAGGGGGGGTCATGAAGAGACTATACAGTTGTATCTGATCGACTCTCCTGCGTACCCGGTGGTGCTGGGAATTCCCTGGTTAAGCACCCATAACCCTGCTATTTCGTGGCAACAGAGGGCTCTCAATGGGTGGTCTGCTCAGTGTGAGGGGCGATGTCTGGGTGTTTCCGTAGGGGCGACTTCGGTGGAAAGTCCAAACCAAGTGCCCGCACTGCACATTCCTGAATATGGGGATTTAGCTCTCGTGTTTAGTAAAGCTAGGGCGACACAGTTGCCTCCTCATAGACAGGGGGATTGTGCGATTGATCTCCAGGCAGGAGCAGCGCTCCCACGGAGCCACGTGTATCCTTTGTCTCAAGAGGAGAGAAAAGCTATGGAAACTTACATAGCTGAATCTTTGAGACAGGGATACATACGGCCCTCCACTTCTCCCGCCTCCTCGAGCTTCTTTTTTGTGAAGAAAAAAGATGGAGGGTTGCGCCCGTGCATCGATTACCGTGGTCTCAATCAGATTACTGTGAAATACAGTTATCCACTCCCTCTGATTGCGACCATGACGGAGTCATTGCATGGAGCGCGGTTTTTTCACAAAACTGGATCTCAGGAGCGCGTATAACTTGGTGCGCATTAGGGAGGGCGACGAATGGAAAACAGCGTTTAGTACCACGTCAGGTCATTTCGAGTATCTCGTCATGCCATATCGGTTGATGAATGCTCCATCAGTCTTCCAATCCTTCGTAGATGAGATTTTCCGGGATATGCAGGGGCAAGGGGTGGTCGTGTACATTGATGACATTCTAGTGTACTCGTCTACCCGAGCCGAGCATATAGCCCTGGTGCGTCGTGTATTGAGGAGGCTGTTGGAGCACGACCTATATGTCAAGGCAGAGAAATGTCTGTTTTTCCAGGAGTCGGTCTCCTTTTTGGGTTATCGGTTGTCTGCGTCAGGGGTGAGAATGGAGGTGGATCGTGTGTCAGCTGTGCGTAATTGGCAAACCCCAACCACTGTCAAAGAGGTGCAGCAGTTCTTGGGCTTTGCGAATTACTACCGGAGGTTTATCCGGGGTTTTGGACAGGTGGCAGCTCCCATCACGTCCCTTCTGAAAGGGGGTCCTGTGCGCCTGCAGTGGTCAGCTGATGCGGACAGGGCCTTTAGGAGACTGAAGGACCTGTTTACGTCGGCTCCGGTGCTGGCGCATCCGGACCCCGCATTACCCTTTCAGGTCGAGGTGGACGCGTCTGAGGCCGGTATAGGGGCCGTACTCTCTCAACGGTCCGGCACGCCACCTAAACTCCGCCCCTGTGCTTTTTACTCTAAAAAGCTCAGCCCGGCGGAGCGAAATTATGACGTCGGGGACAGGGAGCTGTTAGCTGTAGTTCAGGCCCTTAAGGTGTGGAGGCATTGGCTTGAGGGGGCTCAACATCCTTTCCTCATTTTGACTGACCATCGGAACCTGGAGTACATCCGGGCAGCGAGGAGACTGAACCCTCGCCAGGCTCGATGGAGTATGTTTCTCGCCAGGTTCGTATTTAAAATCACGTACATCCCTGGGTCCCAGAATGGTAAGGCAGATGCGCTGTCCCGGCGGTATGACACGGAGGAGAGGTCCGTTGAGCCTACTCCCATACTACCGGAGTCTTGTCTTGTGGCACCGGTGGTGTGGGAGGTCGATGCTGAAATCAAGCGAGCGTTGCGTACTGACCCCAGCCCTCCACAGTGTCCTGAGGGTCGGAAGTACGTTCCGCTCGAGATTCGGGATCGACTCATTTACTGGGCTCACATGTCACCCTCCTCTGGACATCCGGGTATTGGCCGGACAGTGCATTGTCTTAGCACTAAATACTGGTGGCCCACGTTAGCCAGGGATGTGAGGGTTTATGTCTCCTCCTGCTCGGTGTGCGCCCAGTGTAAGGCGCCCAGACACCTGCCCAGGGGTAAGTTACAACCCCTGCCCGTTCCACAACGACCATGGTCCCACCTCTCGGTGGATTTTGTGACAGACCTTCCCCTCTCTCAGGGGAATACCACCATCCTGGTTGTTGTGGACCGGTTCTCTAAGGCCTGTCGTCTTCTCCCTATGTCGGGTCTTCCTACTGCCCTACAAACCGCAGAGGCACTATTTACCCACGTCTTCCGGCATTACGGGGTACCCGAGGATATAGTGTCTGATCGAGGCCCCCAGTTTACCTCCCGAGTATGGAGAGCGTTCATGGAGCGTTTGGGGGTCTCGGTGAGCCTTACCTCAGGGTACCACCCGGAGAGTAACGGGCAGGTAGAATGAGTCAACCAGGATGTGGGTAGGTTTCTGAGGTCGTATTGCCAGGACCAGCCTGAGGAGTGGGCTCGGTACATTCCCTGGGCCGAGATGGCCCAGAACTCTCTCCGCCACTCCTCTACCAACCTAACCCCCTTCCAATGTGTGTTAGGTTACCAGCCGGTTCTGGCACCTTGGCAGCAGAGCCAGATCGAGGCCCCTGCGGTGGATGATTGGATGAGGCGCTCGGAGGAGACGTGGAACGCTGCACAGGTCCACCTGCAGCGGGCCATCCGTCGTCACAAGGCGAGCGCCGATCTCCACCGCAGTGAGGGGCCGGTGTACGCACCCGGAGATCGAGTCTGGCTCTCTACCAGAAACCTACCCCTCCGCCTGCCCTGCCGGAAGCTGGGTCGGCGGTTTGTGGGGCCTTTTAAAGTCCTGAGAAGATTGAACGAGGTGTGTTATAGGTTACATCTGCCTGTTGAATATAAGAATATTAACCCCTCGTTCCATGTGTCTCTTCTCAGGCCGGGTGGTAGCTGGTCCACTCCAGGAAGGTGAGATAGGAGAGACTCCTCCGCCCCCACTGGACATCGAGGGGCTCCGGCGTACACCGTTCGGTCCATCTTGGACTCAAGACGCCGGATGGGGGTCTCCAGTATCTCGTGGAGTGGGAGGGTACGGCCCGGAGGAGCGGTGCTGGGTGCCACGGAGGGATATCCTAGACCCATCTCTCCTGTCGGAGTTCCACCGGGACCATCCCGCGCACCCTGCTCCGCGCCCTCCTGGTCGTCCCCGAGGCCGGGGTCGGCGCACGGCTGGAGCCGTGCGTCAAGGGGGGGTACTGTCACGGTTTCGGCCGAGGCTGCTCCTCCTCCTTGTTCGGGCAGGTTTCGGCGGTCGTCGTCCCCCGGAGTACTAGCTGCCACCGATCTATGTTTCATGTTCGTTTGGTTTTGTCTTGATGTTGTACACCTGTGTCTAGTTAGTCCTCATTAGTGTCCTATTTAGTTCTCGTTGTGTGTGTATGGTGTTGTGTGTGATTGCTCTTCTGTTTTGGTGTTCTGAGCTACGTATCTTCCCTCCGTTGTTTGAAGAGGTTTTCGCACATGTTAGTGCGCCTTTTGTTTGACGCCTGTGTGCGCCTTTATTTCGCCTCCGGGCTTATTGTTCTCGTGTACTACGTGAATCATTCACTAAAGTCTTTTGGACTTAGCTTCTGCGTCCTGTGCTTGATTCCTGCACCACACCCACCTTCAGCACCCCTGACAGAGGTGGGACCAAAGTAATAAAGCCTACCATCAGTAACACACTATGCCGCCAGGGACTCAAATCCTGCAGTGCCAGACGTCAAATCAAATCAAATCAAATCAAATTTTATTGGTCACATGCGCCGAATACAACAGGTGCAGACATTACAGTGAAATGCTTACTTACAGCCCTTAACCAACAGTGCATGTATTTTTAACAAAAAAAGTAAAGATAAAACAACAACAAAAAAAGTGTTGAGGAAAAAAAGAGCAGAAGTAAAATAAAATAACAGTAGGGAGGCTATATATACAGGGGGGTACAGGTGCAGAGTCAATGTGCGGGGGCACCGGCTAGTTGAGGTAGTTGAAGTAATATGTCCCCCTGCTTAAGCCAGTACATGTCCAGGCCCATCTGAAGTCTGCTAGAGTGCATTTGGATGATCCAGAAGAGGATTGGGAGAATGTCATATGGTCAGATGAAACCAAAATATAACTTTTTGGTAAAAACTCAACTCGTCATGTTTGGAGGACAAAGAATGCTGAGTTGCATCCAAAGAACACCATACCTACTGTGAAGCATGGGGGTGGAAACATCATGCTTTGGGGCTGTTTTTCTGCAAAGGGACCAGGACGACTGATCTGTGTAAAGGAAAGAATGAATGGGGCCATGTATCGTGAGATTTTGAGTGAAAACGTCCTTCCATCAGCAAGGGCATTGAAGATGAAACGTGGCTGGGTCTTTCAGCATGACAATGATCCCAAACACAGCGCCCGGGCAACGAAGGAGTGGCTTCGTAAGAAGCATTTCAAGGTCCTGGAGTGGCCTAGCCAGTCTCCAGATCTCAACCCCATAGAAAATCTTTGGAGGGAGTTGAAAGTCCGTGTTGCCCAGCGACAGCCCCAAAACATCACTGCTCTAGAGGAGATCTGCGTGGAGGAATGGGCCAAAATACCAGCAACAGTGTGTGAAAACCTTGTGAAGACTTACAGAAAACGTTTGACCTGTGTCATTGCCAACAAAGGGTATATAACAAAGTATTGAGAAACTTTTGTTATTGACCAGATACTTATTTTCCACCATAATTTGCAAATAAATTAATTAAAAATCCTACAATGTGATTTTCAGGATTTTTTTCCTCATTTTGTCTGTCATAGTTGACGTGTACCTATGATGAAAATTACAGGCTTCTCTCATCTTTTTAAGTGGGAGAACTTGCACAATTGGTGGCTGACTAAATACTTTTTTCCCCCACTGTATATCACCCCAAGAAAATTCAACACTTTCCACTAGTCTTGCTCAACTAAAAATGTTATCGGCCTCGTCTCAACTTAAGTCTCTCCAACAACGATTTTGAGGTACATTGTTCTAGTATTTGTTTTAAACACCCCCTTTCTAAAGTTTGTATATATTTTTGGTTATTCTATAAAAACATTCTGCCAACACTTATTTTCCTTCAAAATGTGTTTGCCTAAGGATAGCCAGTTTTACACATATCTAAATCTTACCAAACGATGCTTTTTTTCTGTCAGAAATAGACATTTCCCTTAAGGGGGGTGTCCATCCGTCCGTCCGTCCCCCGTCCCCCGTCCCCCGTCCCCCCTTAACTTTTTTTTCTTGTGACAAGTAGGCCTACATTTGCTGCAGTAATATAAGGACTGAATGCACGTCTAATTTACACATCTCCATCTGGCTTTCGGGGGTCATCTTATTTTTTTTGTTTAAAGATGATCTTTTTTATTCCAGCTGCAGAGTTTTAAAACACCCTATCACTCCAATGTCATTGCTTTAAATCAGTGCGCATGTGACCACTCTCTCGCAGTGTTTCTCTCTGTCCATCAATTCCATTCAAATTGCATCCAAAATAGATAATCCTGTTGATTTATATATACAGTAGATGTCCTAGCCTACCTCTTCCAGGTAATACATATTAGCCTTATATGTAGCTAATGAATGATGGGTTCATATGCATAAGCTTCTAACTTTTGCGCATACGCACCCACACTCCGCTCGCCTCTCTTTCTTTAAAAAACGCTCCTTGGCTCTTGGAGTCCCAGGAAAAGCTAGACTAGAAATAGCTTGCTGGACTTTTTATTTCAGTATTTCTTATACTAATAGACTATTGGAAGAGGGATGCAAGCTCTTGTTTGCTGAACATTAAATACAGCAGCCCATAGAACTCATTGGGAGTTTGAAAGAAGAGAGAATGCGCGATGGCGGTATACTATGGCAGTTATTTATTCAAACCCATAACCATTCAATCTTCGTGAAGAGAAGTGAAAGCCGTTGGCATCTTCTAGTCTTATATTATTCAAGCATGTCATTACAATGAAGAAGATAAGCACAATGAAACTTATTTCATTTAACTGTTGAAAGTGAGGAAGGAATGAAGCAACAATAGAGAGAGCGATGAGGTAGTATAAGACACATGTTGACAACATTAGGGGAAATGTAAAATTACATTTTAAAATCAAATTCACTTGCCTATAATTGTAACTTTGTAGGACCCATGTCCTTTACCAGCATCACAGCTTCTCTCCCAGCTTCATGGTTTGAGCGAGGTGCGTAATTCCAGTCCATATAATACAGTACAGTAACATAGTCCACACTCAAAGATTCAACACTTTAGAATGACACTTCCGGCTTTGGCAGGAAATACCGGGTTACCCGGGAGAAAAGTGATTTATTCTCGGGGATGGACATTTGTAAAATAATAGGAAAATATTCAACTTTAATTATGACACTGCTGTGTTCTTGAAATACCCACAGTTTGTGTTCTAAAGCTGTTTCAAGAAAGCCAAGGAGACGTGTCATGATCACATTTTGCAGACGTTTGCAGAACATTCTGGGAGCGTTTGTGGCTCAGCCAGCTTTCTGTGTGCTGCAGGAGGAAATCCGTCCCCAGTTTGAGGCCAAATATTCCAAAAAGGAGAGGATGAACCCCATATCTGGAAAGCCTGAGCCGTACCAGGCCTTTACAGACAAGTACAGCCGACTCATTGTCTCAGCTTCTGGAATCTTCTTTATGGTAAGTCCCTGGAGTAGGTATAGTGAATATTTCGTAATAATTTAATTTGAGTAGGGACAGATGCATTAAAATGGTTTGCATGTTGCCTCATGCTTGCTGCTTGTTAAACCAGTTTCCCACTGGTTTTTGTTTGAATTCATTCAAATCTTCAGTATGTGGCCCATGTAGGAATCAAACCAACAACTGTGATGTTGCAAGCAAGCCAACTCAACCCAGTGAGCAATTAATCAGATTTGCCTTGTTACTATATGTGTGCCTGACCAGAATGTTTTATTGACCTCCTCAGATCCTGGTGGTGATCGCTGCCGTCTTCGGCATTGTGATTTACCGTGTGATCACAGTCAGCACTTTTGCCGCCTTTGGCTGGGCTCTTATCAGGAACAACTCTCAGGTGGCCACCACCGGCACAGCCGTGTGCATCAACTTCTGCATCATCATGCTCCTCAATGTGGTAAAGGCTTTGTTGAAAAATGCATTTAGGATTATGAGATCAATAAAGTGGCATATATACAGTACCAGTCAAAAGTTTGGACACACCTACTCATTCCAGGGTTTTTCTTTATTTTTACTATTTTCTACATTGTAGAATAATAGTGAAGACATCAAAACTGTGAAATAACACATATGGAATCATGTCGTAACCCAAAAAGTGTTAAAGAAATCAAAATATATTTTATATTTGAGATTCTTCAACACTCTTGGCATTCTCTCAACCAGCTTCATGAGGTAGTCACCTGGTATGCATTTCAATTAACAGGTGTGCCTTGTTAAAAGTTAATTTGTGGAATTTCTTTCCTTAATGCGTTTGAGCCAATCAGTTGTGTTGTGACAAGGTAGGGGTGGTATACAGAAGATAGCCCTACTTGGAAAAAGACCAAGTCCATATTATGTCAAGAACAGCTCAAATAAGCAAAGAGAAACTAAAGTCCATTATTACTTTAAGACATGAAGGTCGGTCAATCCGGAAAATGTCAGGAACTTTGAAAGTTTCTTCAAGTACAGTCGCAAAAACCATCAAGCGCAATGATGAAACTGACTCTCATGAGGACCGCCACAGAAAAGGAAGACCCAGAGTTACCTCTGCTGCAGAGGATAAGTTCATTAGAGTTAACTTCCCCTCAGATTGCAGCCCAAATAAATGCTTCTCAGAGTTCAAGTCACAGACACATCTCAACATCAACTGTACAGAGGAGACTGTGTGAATCAGGCCTTCATGGTTGAATTGCTGCAAAGAAACTACTACTAAAGGACACCAATAATAAGAAGAGACCTGCTTGGGCCAAGAAACACGAGCAATGGATATTAGACTAGTGGAAATGTGTCCTTTGGTCTGAAGTCCAAATTTGAGATTTTTGGTTCCAACCGCCGTGTCTTTGTGAGATGCGGTGTGGGTGAACGGATGATCTCCACATGTGTATTTAGGGTGGCAGGTAGCTTAGTGGGTAAGAGCGTTGTGCCAGTAACCGAAAGGTCGCTGGTTCTAATCCCCGAGCCGACTAGGTGAAAAATCTGTCGATGTGCCCTTAAGCAAGGCACTTAACCCTAATTGCTCATGTAAGTCGCTCTGGATAAGAGCGTCTGCTAAATGACTAAAAATGTAAAAAAAAAATGTATTTCCCACCGTAAAGCATGGAGGAAGAGGTGTTATGGTGTGGGGGTGCTTTGCTGGTGACACTGTCAGTAATTTATTTAGAATTCAAGGCACACTTAACCAGCATGGCTACCACAGCATTCTGCAGCGATACACCATCCCATCTGGTTTGGGCTTAATGGGACTATCATTTGTTTTTAAACAGGACAATGACCCATCACACCTCCAGGCTGTGTAAGGGATATTTTACGAAGAAGGAGATTTATGGAGTGCTGCATCAGATGACCTGGCCTACACAATCCCCTGACCTCAACCCAATTGAGATGGTTTGGGATGAGTCGGACGGCAGAGTGAAGGAAAAGCAGCCAATAAGTGCTCAGCATATGTGGGAACTCCTTCAAGACGGTTGGAAAAGCATTCCAGGTGAAGCTGGTTGAGACCATGCCAAGAGTGTGCAAAGCTGTCATCAAGGCAAAGGGTGGCTATTTGAAGAATCTCAAATATAAAATATATTTTGATTTGTTTAGCACTTTTGTGGTTACTACATGATTCCATATGTGTTATTTCATAGTTTTGATCTCTTCACTATTATTCTACAAAGAAAAACCCTTGAATGAGTAGGTGTGTCCAAACTTTTGACTGGTAGTGTGTGTGTGTGTGTGTGTGTGTGTGTGTGTGTGTGTGTGTGTGTGTGTGTGTGTGTGTGTGTGTGTATGTGTATATGTGTATATATATATGTATATATATGTATATATACTGCTCAAAAAAATAAAGGGAACACTTAAACAACACAATGTAACTCCAAGTCAATCACACTTCTGTGAAATCCAACTGTCCACTTAGGAAGCAACACTGATTGACAATAAATTTCACATGCTGTTGATCAAATGGAATAGACAACAGGTGGAAATTATAGGCAATTAGCAAGACACCCCCAATAAAGGACTGGTTTTGCAGGTGGTGACCACAGACCACTTCTCAGTTCCTATGCTTCCTGGCTGATGTTTTGGTCACTTTTGAATGCTGGCGGTGCTTTCACTCTAGTGGTAGCATGAGACGGAGTCTACAACCCACACAAGTGGCTCAGGTAGTGCAGCTCATCCAGGATGGCACATCAATGCGAGCTGTGGCAAGAAGGTTTGCTGTGTCTGTCAGCGTAGTGTCCAGAGCATGGAGGCGCTACCAGGAGACAGGCCAGTACATCAGGAGACGTGGAGGAGGCCGTAGGAGGGCAACAACCCAGCAGCAGGACTGCTACCTCCGCCTTTGTGCAAGGAGGAGCAGGAGGAGCACTGCCAGAGCCCTGCAAAATGACCTCCAGCAGGCCACAAATGTGCATGTGTCTGCTCAAACGGTCAGAAACAGACTCCATGAGGGTGGTATGAGGGCCCAACGTCCACAGGTGGGGGTTGTGCTTACAGCCCAACACCGTGCAGGACGTTTGGCATTTGCCAGAGAACACCAAGATTGGCAAATTCGCCACTGGCGCCCTGTGCTCTTCACAGATGAAAGCAGGTTCACACTGAGCACATGTGACAGACGTGACAGAGTCTGGAGACGCCGTGGAGAACGTTCTGCTGCCTGCAACATCCTCCAGCATGACCGGTTTGGCGGTGGGTCAGTCATGGTGTGGGGTGGCATTTCTTTGGGGGGCCGCACAGCCCTCCATGTGCTCGCCAGAGGTAGCCTGACTGCCATTAGGTACCAAGATGAGATCTTCAGACCCCTTGTGAGACCATATGCTGGTGCGGTTGGCCCTGGGTTCCTCCTAATGCAAGACAATGCTAGACCTCATGTGGCTGGAGTGTGTCAGCAGTTCCTGCAAGAGGAAGGCATTGATGCTATGGACTGGCCCGCCCGTTCCCCAGACCTGAATCCAATTGAGCACATCTGGGACATCATGTCTCGCTCCATCCACCAACGCCACATTGCACCACAGACTGTCCAGGAGTTGGCGGATGCTTTAGTCCAGGTCTGGGAGGAGATCCCTCAGGAGACCATCCGCCACCTCATCAGGAGCATGCCCAGGCGTTGTAGGGAGGTCATGCAGGCACCTGGAGGCCACACACACTACTGAGCCTCATTTTGACTTGTTTTAAGGACATTACATCAAAGTTGGATCAGCCTGTAGTGTGGTTTTCCACTTTAATTTTGAGGGTGACTCCAAATCCAGACATCCATGGGTTGATACATTTGATTTCCATTGATAATTTTTGTGTGAATTTGTTGTCAGCACATTCAACTATGTAAAGAAAAAAGTATTTAATAAGATTATTTCATTCATTCAGATCTAGGATGTGTTATTTTAGTGTTCCCTTAATTTTTTGAGCAGTGTATATATGTATATATATATATATATATATATATATATATATATATATATATATATATATATACACACACACAGTGAGGGAAAAAAAGTATTTGATCCCCTGCTGATTTTGTACGTTTGCCCATTGACAAAGAAATGATCAGTCTATCATTTTAATGGTAGGTTTATTTGAACAGTGAGAGACAGAATAACAACAACAAAATCCAGAAAAACGCATGTCAAAAATGTTATAAATTGATTTGCATTTTAATGAGGGAAATAAGTATTTGACCCCCTCTCAATCAGAAAGATTTCTGGCTCCCAGGTGTCTTTTATACAGGTAACGAGCTGAGATTAGGAGCACACTCTTAAAGGGAGTGCTCCTAATCTCAGCTTGTTACCTGTATAAAAGACACCTGTCCACAGAAGCAATCAATCAATCAGATTCCAAACTCTCCACCATGGCCAAGACCAAAGAGCTCTCCAAGGATGTCAGGGACAAGATTGTAGACCTACACAAGGCTGGAATGGGCTACAAGACCATTGCCAAGCAGCTTGGAGAGAAGGTGACAACAGTTGGTGCGATTATTCGCAAATGGAAGAAACACAAAATAACTGTCAATCTCCCTTGGCCTGGGGCTCCATGCAAGATCTCACCTCGTGGAGTTGCAATGATCATGAGAACAGTGAGGAATCAGCCCAGAACTACACGGGAGGATCTTGTCAATGATCTCAAGGCAGCTGGGACCATAGTCACCAAGAAAACAATTGGTAACACACTACGCCGTGAAGGACTGAAATCCTGCAGCGCCCGCAAGGTCCCCCTGCTCAAGAATGCACATATACAGGGCCATCTGAAGTTTGCCAATGAACATCTGAATGATTCAGAGGAGAACTGGGTGAAAGTGTTGTGGTCAGATGAGACCAAAATCGAGCTCTTTGGCATCAACTCAACTCGCCGTGTTTGGAGAAGGAGGAATGCTGCCTATGACCCCAAGAACACCATCCCCACCGTCAAACATGGAGGTGAAAACATTATGCTTTGGGGGTGTTTTTCTGCTAAGGGGACAGGACAACTTCACCGCATCAAAGGGACGATGGACGGGGCCGTGTACCGTCAAATCTTGGGTGAGAACCTCCTTCCCTCAGCCAGGGCATAAAAAATGGGTCGTGGATGGGTATTCCAGCATGACAATGACCCAAAACACACGGCCAAGGCAACAAAGGAGTGGCTCAAGAAGAAGCACATTAAGGTCCTGGAGTGGCCTAGCCAGTCTCCAGACCTTAATCCCATAGAAAATCTGTGGAGGGAGCTGAAGGTTCGAGTTGCCAAACGTCAGCCTCAAAACCTTAATGACTTGGAGAAGATCTGCAAAGAGGAGTGGGACAAAATCACTCCAGAGATGTGTGCAAGCCTGGTGGCCAACTACAAGAAACGTCTGACCTCTGTGATTGCCAACAAGGGTTTTGCCACCAGGTACTAAGTCATGTTTTGCAGAGGGGTCAAATACTTATTTCCCTCATTAAAATGCAAATCAATTTATAAAAATTTTTACATGCGTTTTTTATTTATTTTTATTTTTATTCTGTCTCTCACTGTTCAAATAAACCTACCATTAAAATTATAGACTGATCATTTCTTTGTCAGTGGGCAAACGTACAAAATCAGCAGGGGATCAAATACTTTTTTCCCTCACTGTATATATATATACAGTGGGGAAAAAAAGTATTTAGTATTTAGTCAGCCACCAATTGTGCAAGTTCTCCCACTTAAAAAGATGAGAGAGGCCTGTAATTTTCATCATAGGTACACGTCAACTATGACAGACAAAATGAGAAAAAAAATTCCAGAAAATCACATTGTAGGATTTTTTATGAATTTATTTGCAAATTATGGTGGAAAATAAGTATTTGGTCAATAACAAAAGTTTCTCAATACTTTGTTATATACCCTTTGTTGGCAATGACATTTTCTGTAAGTCTTCACAAGGTTTTCACACACTGTTGCTGGTATTTTGGCCCATTCCTCCATGCAGATCTCCTCTAGAGCAGTGATGTTTTGGGGCTGTCGCTGGGCAACACAGACTTTCAACTCCCTCCAAAGATTTTCTATGGGGTTGAGATCTGGAGACTGGCTAGGCCACTCCAGGACCTTGAAATGCTTCTTACGAAGCCACTCCTTTGTTGCCCGGGCGCTGTGTTTGGGATCATTGTCATGCTGAAAGACCCAGCCACGTTTCATCTTCAATGCCCTTGCTGATGGAAGGAGGTTTTCACTCAAAATCTCACGATACATGGCCCCATTCATTCTTTCCTTTACACGGATCAGTCGTCCTGGTCCCTTTGCAGAAAAACAGCCCCAAAGCATGATGTTTCCACCCCCATGCTTCACAGTAGGTATGGTGTTCTTTGGATGCAACTCAGCATTCTTTGTCCTCCAAACACGACGAGTTGAGTTTTACCAAAAAGTTCTATTTTGGTTTCATCTGACCATATGACATTCTCCCAATCCTCTTCTGGATCATCCAAATGCACTCTAGCAAACTTCAGACGGGCCTGGACATGTACTGGCTTAAGCAGGGGGACACGTCTGGCACTGCAGGATTTGAGTCCCTGGCGGCGTAGTGTGTTACTGATGGTAGGCTTTGTTACTTTGGTCCCAGCTCTCTGCAGGTCATTCACTAGGTCCCCCCCGTGTGGTTCTGGGATTTTTGCTCACCGTTCTTGTGATCATTTTGACCCCACGGGGTGAGATCTTGCGTGGAGCCCCTGATCGAGGGAGATTATCAGTGGTCTTGTATGTCTTCCATTTCCTAATAATTGCTCCCACATTTGATTTCTTCAAACCAAGCTGCTTACCTATTGCAGATTCAGTCTTCCCAGCCTGGTGCAGGTCTACAATTTTGTTTCTGGTGTCCTTTGACAGCTCTTTGGTCTTGGCCATAGTGGAGTTTGGAGTGTGACTGTTTGAGGTTGTGGACAGGTGTCTTTTATACTGATAACAAGTTCAAACAGGTGCCATTAATACAGGTAACGAGTGGAGGACAGAGGAACCTCTTAAAGAAAAAGTTACAGGTCTGTGAGAGACAGAAATCTTGCTTGTTTGTAGGTGACCAAATACTTATTTTCCACCATAATTTGCAAATAAATTCATTAAAAATCCTACAATGTGGATTTTTTTTTCTCAATTTGTCTGTCATAGTTGACGTGTACCTATGATGAAAATTACAGGCCTCTCTCATCTTTTTAAGTGGGAGAACTTGCACAATTGGTGGCTGACTAAATACTTTTTTCCCCCACTGTATACTATGTATACATGCATACATACATACATATACACTGAGTGTACACAACATTAGGAACACCTGCTCTTTCCATGACAGACTGACCAGGTGAATACAGGTGAAAGCTATGATCCCTTATTGATGTCACTTGTTAGATCCACGTCAAGCAGTGTAGATGAAGGGGAGGAGACAGGTTAAAGAAGGATATTTAAAGCCTTGAGACAATTGAGACATGGATTTTGTATGTGTGCCATTCAGAGGAGGAATGGGCAAGACAAAATATTTAAGTGCCTTTGAACGTGGTATGGTAGCAGGTGCCAGGCGCACCGGTTTGAGTGTGTCAAGAACTGCAACTCTGCTGGGTTTTTCACAATCAACAGTTTCCCGTGTGTATCATGAATGGTCCACCACCCAAAGGACATCCAGCCAACGGCAGGCCAGTGGTTGAAAACGGGTCATTGATGAAAGAGGACAAAGGAGGCTGACATGAATTGTGCAGAGCAACAGACAGGCTACAGTTAGTCAACTGACAGTCAAGTACAACATTGGTGCCCAAAGACTCATAAAAGAATGCAAAACTCGTCGTACCTTGACACGAATGGGGTATGGCAGCCAACGACCTTACAGAGTTCCACTTCTTTCAGCAAAAACAAGAAACTGCGGTTGCAGTGGGCTAAGCAACGAACACACTGGACACTGGAGAATTGGAAAAACATTGACTGGTCTGATGAATCCTGGTTCCTGCTATTTCACACTGATGAGTATCAACATTGCAGGCTGGTGATGGTGTGGGGTGTGTTTTCATGGCACACATTAGGCCCCTTGATAAAAGTGGAGCAACGTTTGAATGCCACAGGATATCTGAACATCATTGCCAATCAGGTGCATCCCTTCATGGCAGCAGTGTATCCGTCTGCGAATAGATTTTTTCAGCAGGATAATGCCCCATGCCACAAGGCTAGGATTGTCCAGGAATGGTTCCACGAACTTGACAGTGAATTCCGCTTACTGCAGTGGCCTGCCCAGTCACCAGATCTCAATCCAGTTGAGCATCTGTGGGATGAGATGGAACAAGCTATTCGGAGTAGAGATCCACTACCAGCCAACTTGACACAACTGTGGGAAGAATTGGAGTCAACATGGGCCAGCATCCCTGTGGAATGCTTTCGACACCTTGTCCCTGACCCGATTTAATTGAGGCTGTTCTGAGGGCAAAGAGGGGTGCAACTCAATATTAGAAAGGTGTTCTTAATGTTTTGTACACTCAGTGTATTTTAATGTCTATCAGTGTTGAAACCCTAATGCCGTGTAGCGCTTTTTGATATAGTTAACTACAGTTGTGCTCAAAATTTTTATAAAAATGTATCCTAATGCCCTTCAATGTCAGGACATCGCGCTTTAGCTACAACAGCATGAGAATCAAGGAAAACAAAACCCTATTAACTGGTAACCTTGTTTTTTTCTTCAGTTGTATGAAAAAGTCGCCCTTCTGCTCACCAATTTAGGTAAGCTACAAGTGTTCCTCCATCTGTCATCATGCTGTAACATGCCATCCTCCGAGGTAATTACAGTCAATATAATGCAGGGGCTGTCATTTTATACACAACCTCTCTCTCTCTTTCTCTCTCTATCTCTTTATGTTTCTTTAATCTTATTCTCAATTTTCTCTGTTTCTCTCTCCCTCTGGCTCTATATCCACAGAGCAGCCAAGGACCGAGTCAGAGTGGGAGAACAGCTTCACCCTGAAGATGTTCCTGTTTCAGTTTGTCAATCTCAACAGCTCTACCTTCTACATAGCATTTTTCCTGGGCAGGTGAGGAAACATCTCTACTTCATGGGGTAAATCGTAATATCTACCATATTTCACACTATATTTCATTGAGATTGGTTAGTAGAATGATGTGACCATCTTTGTCAGGTTCACTGGTCGGCCAGGAGCCTATATCCGCCTCATTAACCGCTGGAAACTGGAAGAGGTGAGTGAACTTGTATGTGTTTCTTAAGGCTTTTCAAATGTGTTCAACGTGGAACATTTCTAGTGGAAAGTACTCTTGTGGACAGATGCACGTAACATAAATGGTAGTAGCATCTGTCGACAGACTGTGGGATGCCACAACGAATTAGGAACTTTGATCCAGTACGTCGATTTTTTATCGCTGATTATATCACAAATTCACAGGTGCTCGCATCTTTCGAATTTAGGAAGTGGAGGGGACATTTGTCCCATAGACTTGCCAGAAACTGTCTGAGAGTTTCAGTTTAGAGGGGTGGAGACTTCACTAGTCTCTTTAGTATATTTCCTAACACGTCTCCTCCCAGAACTTAATTGAGTTTATGCCGCAATTACCCGAGTTCTGGGTGTCCCAGATTAAGTGGAAAGTAGCTTGGAACACTGTATTGTCACTCGAACCTCTGTGTTATGAACCAGAAAATTATGGTGTAGGGTTACTGTATAGTTAGTTGAACAGTTGTTTATTGAATGAAGTGCTGGCACTGTTTCCCCTGTCTGTGTAGTGCCATCCCAGTGGCTGTTTGATAGATCTCTGCATGCAGATGGGTATCATCATGGTGCTCAAGCAGACCTGGAACAACTTCATGGAGCTGGGCTACCCGTGAGTATGGCCTGCCTTAGCCAATTAGACGCAGATAGCGCCTAGCATGTCACCCCCCCCCGTGACCCTTAATAATTGGTTGTTTGTCAGGCTGATCCAGAACTGGTGGACACGGCGAAGGCTGAGGCAGGAGCACGGCCCCAACGCCAAGGCCAGCTTCCCGCAGTGGGAGAGGGACTACAACCTGCAGCCCATGAATGCCTACGGACTGTTTGACGAATACCTGGAGATGAGTATGTGCCCTTTGACCCTGAGCCCACATTTAAAGTAACTGTCCAGTGAAAATCTCACTTTTAAAAGTTCATATTCTGTTAACTCATACCCAAATAATGTTGTTGACTCATCCTATACTCGTATTTGTGGCAAAAACATACATAGGAGAAAAAACACTTCAAAAACCCCACATCAAACTGACCGTTTAAAAAATGCTTGCTTTTTCAACATAGAGGATGATGTCATCCTCCTGAGAAGGATGAGCTGGCCAATCAGTGGTCTACTCAAATAAATGTTTTTAATGACCAGTATACACCCACACCTTTCTGTTGTTGGGGTACGCCATTCCAATACAGAAAAGCTGCTTTTTAACATACTTAATTACCATTTTTTTGGAAGGAAAAATTATAGGTTATATTCCATACAAATCTGGAAACACTGGACAGTTACTTTAAAACGCAAATAATTTCTACCTCAATTTCATTCTAGCACAATCAATCAATTGACCAATCAGAAGAAATCAGTGTGGCTCGAGCCATATAGACCTGAGTGAGCAACCAAGTAAGCCACTGCTCTGCATTGAGAACACTGAGAATCATTGCCGTCATCATCTTGTATACGGTTAATACACAAGTGCAGAAAACATAGCTAACTCCTCTGTGTAAGATGGGTGTAAAAATGTGTTGATGTTGTAAGTTTGTTGTCATCGATAGATCCTCTTCTTTCTGTTTGTCCCATTCCCATCAGTGGTGCTTACACTGTTCTGTTTGTTATGTTCACACGCTTTCACTACAAATGGCTCAATTTTAGACACTTTGGGATGATTGGGACATGAAATGCTAAACATGCTAATATTGGGGATATTGATTTTTGGACAAAAATATTAAAATTTTAGCATTTGGAAATTGTGGCCAGTGGCCAGGTATATAAAACCAAAGGATGGATTGATGTCTTACCTTGTCCCTAGACTTCTTACAGCGTAAGGTAAACAATGTACATTTGTAAATTGGGTGAACCATTTCCTTTAACAATTTGGGTAAAACTTTACATAGGGTTCTTATTACTGTGTAATTATTCCTGTGAGTACAGTGTTACAAGGATTGTAACTCATAGTTACACTCCAACTTACAGCAGCACAACTAATCCTAGCAGCACCCCTAGACATAACCATTAGTTACACTAACAGTAAGTACAGTGTAGCAATGAGTAATTACAATACTTGTTGCACTGCTTACAATAATAATTATACAGTAATAAGACTACTGTAATGTAAATTGTTAAAAGTTGAGAGAACCTATTGGTCAGATGTGGGACACCAACTCCGTTGTCATTTCTCCCTGATTGCCTGATTGCTTGCAGTGAACATGAAAGGTACTGTAGAAAACAATGTTGTTTACCAGTTAGGTCATGAATGCATGTGCCAAATATGTTTATTGCACTCCTTGCCATCATATTCTGCTTTGCCAGGCAAACTGCACATGGAGAGGAAAAATACCATGAATATTAGCTTAGGACCTAATTACTTCTATAGAAAAAATATTTCCACTGGGCAAAACAGTGTCCTATGAGAAGCTGTGGGTGGTTCTGGGGTGGGGAAAGTGCTGGTGTTAGTGCCAACTTTTTCTCCAGCCAGCCAAAACAATAACACACCTGACCACAGTCTATTGATGACTATAGATCACCTCAGAGGATGCTGATTCATCTGGCTAGTTTCTGGGTGGTGGAAATTACCTTTCTGCCGGAGAGATTCCAGAATGAAATACAGCCTTCTTGAATAAGTGGCCAGTTCATTGATTAAACGTCACAAGGCCCACATAAGGCTAAAAACATCTGTCATAAGAATAAAGAATTTATAACAATTTATACCAGTATTACAAATGACCCAGGAATGTAATTTACCAAGTCAACACTGGTGTAAGAATAATGAGTGGTTATGTATGATGTCATTATTGAAAAGTTATTATCTCATAGTTAACGGAAGTATAATGCTATACAATTCTCCATGTGAAATGTCCATATCAATCTGTAAGCTCTTCACCTTTACAGGAATAACATCCTCTAAAACGGCATGCAGCCTCTGCCAACTTTACTAACTAGGAGATATCATTATTGAAATGTCATCATTTCAATATTTCAGTATTTTATAATCCTCTAATACAGTTTGACATTTAAGAACTGTTGAGTAAAAACCAGAACATGTTTGGACAGTAAGAACTCTAACCTGCTCTTGTTAAATTCTACAATAAGTTGATCTACATGACTGACTTGTCCTCTTTGCCCCCTGGGGAACTGGAGGTCGAAGGTTAACCATAAACCAGCATTCGTATTGTGTTAGCTCATGTAAACGATTATATACATGCCATGTACTGTATGTCATGTTTACATTTATTTACCAGCGACATTAATCATTGTCTACATAGTTTTTCCACATGTGTATATTGAAGGAAAACTCCACCCAAAAACGATATTTTGGTATTTGTTTTATTAGTCCATTGTTGACATAGTCCCAAAAGGTTTTGCTTGTCAGCGCTCAAGTTTTCAAGATATGTAACTTTCAAAGTACAGAAATCATCCCTGCATGATGCATTTTGCATCATATGATGCTACATTTTGCATCATATGCATCATAAACAGATGATTTCTGTATTTTGAAAGTTCCATATCTTGAAAACTTGAGCGCTGACAAGCAAAACCTTTTGGGACTATGTCAACAATGGACTAATAAAACACATACCAAAAGATAGTTTTTGGGGTGGAGTTGTCCTTTAAGTCTTAAGTATGATTATGTGAAGTATACATAAAGCAGGCACATGCCATGTATTAATCACACAATGGTTACTTGAAGCATTTCTCCTACAAGTGTTTGATGTAGACAGATATATGTATGACAGTGTCTGATGACCGTGACATTTATGACAATGACAGATCAGTGTAACACTTAGGCTAGGATTCCGTGGTTGCACACAGCATGCAACTATATCCACATGCATGTGTCACTGTTTATTTTAACCCATAATGCTATTTTAACCCATAATGCTCCATAGATCCATTATGTGATGTCTCTGTAGGCTTTTTGAATGCTGATTTGTAATTACGCTCGATGTACTACCGTCTGTAACTTCCTTGGCGAGGCTCTTCACGAAGCACAAAATCTAATGGCTAACTTTGTCCTGTGCAATGCCCACACGCACTGACATACAGTAACAATTGTGACATTGAATGGTATAACCTCAAATCATATTGGCCTGTCTGAGTGAATATGGCTTTGGGTTGGCCATCTGTACAAAATGGAATGGGGTTTTTGAATGGGGGTTTTAATAGGACTACTGTTCATGCTTTACTCTCTGTGCCTATGTGTTTTTCAGTTTTACAGTTTGGCTTCACCACCATATTTGTGGCAGCTTTCCCCCTGGCCCCGCTCCTGGCCCTCCTCAACAACATCATCGAGATTCGCCTGGACGCCTACAAGTTTGTCACCCAGTGGCGGCGACCCCTGCCCTCTCAAGCCAAAGACATAGGTTAGGCTCATCTTACGGTCTGACCATCCCCTACTGTAGGGACATTTTCAAAGGAACGCAAAACATGCCGTATTTTTATTTTATTTTTTATTTCACCTTTATTTAACCAGGTAAGCCAGTTGAGAACAGGTTCTCATTTACAACTGCGACCTGGCCAAGATAAAGCAAAGTAGTGCAATAAAAACAACACAGAGTTACATATGGGGTAAAAAAAAAACATAAAGTCAGAAATACAACAGAAAATATATATACAGTGTGTGCAAATGTAGCAAGTTATGGAGGTAAGGCAATAAATAGGCTATAGTGCAGAATAATTACAATAGTATTAACACTGGAATGCTAGATGTGCAAGAGATTATGTGCAAATAGAGATACTGGGGTGCAAAAGAGCAAAATAAATAACAATATAGGGATGAGGTAGTTGGGTGGGCTAATTTCAGATGGGCTGTGTACAGGTGCAGTGATCGGTAAGGTGCTCTGACAACTGATGCTTAAAGTTATTGAGGGAGATAAGAGTCTCCAGCTTCAGAGATTTTTGCAATTCGTTCCAGTCATTGGCAGCAGAGAACTGGAAGGAATGGCGGCCAAAGGAGGTGTTGGCTTTGGGAATGACCAGAGAGATATACCTGCTGGAGCGCAGACTACGGGTGGGTGCTGCTATGGTGACCAATGAGCTAAGATAAGGCGGGGATTTGCCTAGCAGTGATTTATAGATGGCCTGGAGCCAGTGGGTTTGACGACGAACATGTAGTGAGGACCAGCCAACAAGAGCGTACAGGTCACAGTGGTGGGTAGTGTATGGGGCTTTGGAGACAAAACGGATGGCACTGTGATAGACTACATCCAATTTGCTGAGTAGAGTGTTGGAGGCTATTTTGTAAATGACATCGCCGAAGTCAAGGATCGGTAGGATAGTCAGTTTTACGAGGGCATGTTTGGCAGCATGAGTGAAGGAGGCTTTGTTGCGAAATAGGAAGCCGATTCTAGATTTAACTTTGGATTGGAGATTCTTTATGTGAGTCTGGAAGTTGAGTTTACAGTCTAGCCAGACACCTAGATATTTGTAGTTGTCCACATACTCTAGGTCAGACCCGTCGAGAGTGGTGATTCTAGTCGGGTGGGCGGGTGCTAGCAGCGTTCGATTGAAAAGCATGCATTTAGTTTTACTAGTGTTTAAGAGCAGTTGAAGGCTACTGAAGGATTGTTGTATGGCATTGAAGCTCGTTTGGAGGTTTGTTAACACAGTGTCCAATGAAGGGCCAGATGTATACAAAATGGTGTCGTCTGCGTAGAGGTGGATCTGAGAGTCACCAGCAGCAAGAGCGACATCATTGATATACACGGAGAAAAGTGTCGGCCCAAGAATTGAACCCTGTGGCACCCCCATAGAGACTGCCATAGGTCCAGACATAATTGTTTTACGCCAACACCGTGCCTCAGCTATTTTCACTCAATAGAACACTATTTTATTAGTTTCAGCACAGACAACCAATTTTAGGCGACTAGTCTATTATGCTTCATACTTTTGGAATCATTTTCAAACTCCTTTGAGTATTCTTTGAAGAAGTCCTGACAAAAGCTGCTTGTTGGTGAACCGTAATAAATAATTTGCATCGGAGCAAGAACATTCTTTTATTTTCTCTCCAGGGATCTGGTACGGCATCCTGGAGGGCATAGGTATCCTGTCCGTCATCACCAACGCCTTTGTCATCGCCGTCACCTCCGACTTCATCCCACGCCTTGTCTACGCATACAAGTACGGCCCGTGTGCCGGGCAGGGCCGAGCCGGGGAGAGGTGAGCGAGCCTGACCACAGTGACCACACAGACAAAGTGTCTGCCTTTGACATGTATTATGGTTAGTAATAGAGGGCAGCGGCATTGTCCTGCATCACAATGTCAAAGCACTGACATTTTATTGTTTCCGGTCCAGGTGCATGATGGGATATGTGAACGCCAGTCTATCGATGTTCAGAGTGTCTGATTTTGAGAACAAGTCGGAGCCCAGGACAGATGGATCGGAGACCTTTGGAGAAGCAGTGAAGTACTGCAGGTAGGTTTGGTGACCAAAGAGAGTCTTGGTATGGTTGGGCTTGTTTGAGCAGAAAAGTCATAACCTTTGACCTTTTGACCCTGTGTTTGACCCCCAGGTACCGTGACTACAGAGAGCCCCCAGACTCGCCCGGTGAACCATACTCCTACACGCTGCAGTTCTGGCATGTCCTGGCCGCACGGCTGGCCTTCATCATAGTCTTCGAGGTTAGTTTGTACAATTAATTCTATTAAACTCAGATACCGCATGCAAAACCATAACACAATATTCAGCCAAGATTGCATTATGTAATTACTGTACTATTGGTGTTGTGTGCTTTTGTAGCACATGGTTTTCACCATCAAGAACCTGATCGCCTACCTGATCCCAGACCTGCCCAAGGACCTACGGGACCGCATGCGGCGGGAGAAGTACCTGATCCAGGAGATGATGTACGAGGCTGAGCTAGAGAGACTGCAGAAGGAGAAGAATGAGAAGAAGAAGAATTACAGGGCCAATCATAACGCGTTGCCCTGAATGCACAAACAGGTGATAAATAACTGCACTGCACTGAAGGGACCAGCACGGAATACTGACTGGCAATCTATAACAGTTTGCAGGCTGCAGAGTGTGGCGCATAGGATTTACATTTATAAATAGGAAGGATAACTCACCTGCATGACCAATGTGTAGCACCACTCATCTGGGTGAAGCACGGCTGTCATTTTATGCCTGAACACTCAACACACCAGCTATCGAAGTAAGATTTGCCAATTTGAAGCACTGGACGACAAGGGACCAGGTTGTGCAAGGAAGTTAAATAAGTAATGTCACTTTTGTTCCTGTTGTCTAGAAGTTCCACTACTGTTACATTTACATTTTACATTTTAGTCATTTAGCAGACGCTCTTATCCAGAGCGACTTACAGGAGCAATTAGTGTCACTGTTGTGATTATCAACTGACACTCTCTCTATGACACCACAGGTCATACTGGTGCTGTGTGGGGGAATGACAGAGAACTGGCTGCATGCATGCCAGGGACTGTCCTGCCTGTCTGTGTCTCCAACTGGACCAGGTGAGCACCCCCAAGAGGACCGTCCAACAAACTGCATTCAGCATACTCCTCGCCATGGTGTTCAAACGTACTGTATGTCATTCTGATGCCGAGAGGCCAGTGGGTGAGGGAAAAAGAGGACATACATTGGAACATTTGACAATGGGGTTTGCTACTTTTTTCCATATTTCTCCTTCCACTTTGGACTCACAACTGTACATTTCTTCAAAACCTGAATGTAGATTTCAAAGAAAAGAGACACACAAAAAAACATTTGCATTTCTATTGTCACAACTTTAAAAAAGATTCTGTCATCCGTGCGGTTGAATGACAAACCCTGTTTATGACAAACCCTGTTTACAATCCTAGCCTTTTTATTTTGAGGACAAAACTCATGAGAAATCATGATTAATTGCTTTCACAAGGTTGTGGACCTTCAGCGATGTTCTCTGCTTACATTGTGTGCTGCAATAAGATGTTATTTTGAAACAATGTTCCATCAGATCTGTGGTAGTGGACGCAGACTGCTCAAACATCAGATGCCTTCCTTTACAATGGATACTAATAACAAGAGTAATAAAGATTCATATTTATTACAAACCGGTTTTGTAATTGTCCCATTTGCACTTTGATGTCATTTTAAACCTGTTTCAATATCTTTCCATCTGACAGAATACGTGCCACTATTAGAATCTCCATTGAGGTTATCACATCCTTAGCGGGTAGGTCAGGTTGTCAGGACACTGTATACATCACTACCACTGATGTCTCCTCCAGCGCGTTTAGAGGCTGCCCACGAAGTGACTGTACCTGCAGCTACTGTCTGTCTCTAGTGTCTAGTGTGGTAACGCCTGACCCCCTGTGCAGTTCCCTACTGGACCACCAGGGGGCGCCAATACACCTATCTTCTGACGCAGCCACAGGGCTCAAAGCAATGAGAGAGAGATGGGAATAGGTTTACATTTAGCATTTTGTGAGTGTTCTCACGTATTTTCAGTCAAGTGTCCAAAGATAAAACACAGTCATGTTCTGATACTTTGAAGATCAAAAGTATGTTTGTTTTGACCAGTGACATTGTAGGGTGGGTTTTTTTGTGCCCCTGGAGGAATTCTTCTTTGGTTAACACCATTATTGGTGTAAAATATCTTCTCAAATCCTTAAAGCTTTATGTTTATTTGAATGCTCTTTACTGTTGGCAGCTTTCTCTTGTACGTTTATATAATTCTTATACTGTCTACATGTCGATATAATATTAATACACATTTTGCCAAGGGCAACAGTTGGTTGCTAAGCTTTGTATGCAAGTCTCAATATCAACCACTTTCTTTCATATCCGTACGAATTATCAGACTTGTTTCACACATTTGGCTCTACAACAGCCTATCAAGGTGAACTAGCTTGTTATCCCTTTCTGTGACAGGTAACAGTTACATTGAGGACAGATGTAATTTAAAACTGTTACAGCTCCTATTCAGGTTTGAGGTTCAGGGGTATAATAAGACTAAACAAAAGGATAGCTGAAGAGGCCAATCAAGGTCATGTTGGCACACAGAGCACACTGAAAGGGCTTTTTCATCAGCAACCACAGGGCTGGATTCAAGCAGAAATGGGATGTTCCTGTTTGTATTGGCTGAATGTCATTGAAGAGAGACAGTATTTTGGTTGGAAGTTGATTGTCTTGACAATGGAATCACAAACATCTTGCAACTGTCTTGACCCTGGAAGCCTGAGAAAATGGCTTTGCAATGCCATTGGGAAGTTGCAAACCATTCTGTATGTTTTATGAACACTGCTTTTACAGTATGTTGTCTATGGTCATATTGTGTTAGCATTATAAAGCCATTCTGAGGATACACAGAGCATCTCTTCTTAGCCTAACTGTCTGACCTTGACTGGGACTGTTACATGTGCAGCTGGAAGCTGTTGGAATCTGTTGGAAATCACATTAGCCAAATCTGAGTCGTAGTGATGTAGCTAACGTAATAATACATGGATGTACCAATCATCTAATAACCACCTTATCCATAATGTTGTCTATCTATATTGTTTTTGGCTTTATAACTTTTCCATATTGTTCCATTTTCTATATTCAAAATGCTTAATCCTCCTGACCCTTGAAAAATGCTTGTAATCTGCTGTGCAGATTTGTAACCTTTGCTTGTACATGGTGCACATCACTACAAATTGGAGGCTACAAGTTATATGTAGTCCAGTGCCATGTCCTTCAGTGTGGATTACTGTGGTGTGGTGGAGGAGTTATCTCAGGGTGCCCATCTACACGTAAACTCTCCATTTTGATGATTAAAAACAGGAGAGGGGAAACATGACGTGTTTGTTTCCTATTAAGGCAAATTTTCTCCTATAAGAGGATTATCCCTGACACCAGCTTTGAGTTGCGTAAGGCTATCCTGGGAATCTGCGATCATATCAGCCGTGTCCTCATATCCTGTATTTTGGCAGCTATGTCCAATAGGAAGTGGTAGGGACCTGGGCTCATAGAAATAGAATGAATAGATTATATTTCTATGTCTGGGCTACTGTTTGATGGGATGTAAGCTTCATTTGAGTTTTCATCTATTTCGTTCAGACTGGTGACCAGTGTTCCTTGACCTGTCTGGGGTTTTTTTTCTTCCAATTTCTATCCCTTAATAGTCTTTTTAATTAATCCATTCTAACTCATTGTCTAATACTTTTTCATGCAGGACTACTCAGTCTGCCTCTCCAGTCTGTCTCAGCCACGATCCAGATTTAGACATCAAACACAATGTCTCATAATGTTATACCCAAACGTATTGATGTTCAATAACATTTAATAGGAGTTCTCAAATATAGACTTTCAGATTTTAATTAAAGAGACCCCCTGCTTTGTGTGGTTCAATGAGTTTTGCTTGCCTATTGATCAACCATGCCTGATACCTGAAAACCCATGTCAGCTCCTAGAGCTCATTCTAAGGCTTTAGCTCAGTGGGCTACCACAGACAACGCAGGTTTGATACTGGTCAAATTTGTATACCCCAAGATCAAGGCTCACGGGTAAAAGCTATTTTGTAAGGATCCAGAACTTCAATGTGAGGGTGAAAAAGCTGTAGCACACCTGATTCACACAGTTCTGGTCCCTCACGCATTTCCCAACCTCAGTGAGAGCTTCGCCAGAAGAATGCCTAGGCCCTTTGGGCAACAGAAAACCCCAACACACAACTGATGTGTGTTGGTTTCTAACATGGTCTTGTATTTCTATCATATATGTCATAAATGATTTCAGCGCTCCCGTGGGGACAGTGCCATGGTGCATGTCCTTGAATGTCAGGGCCCCAGCTGTCAGCACTAATGTTGCTGATAAAGAGTCCTCCTCACGGGCTGTTTGCACATGCAGATTAGATGTATGACTGTCTTCCTCTGTCCTTGCTACAGGGAGAGAAAGGACCACTCACTGGTTGCCTGGTGTGACACAGCAGCCTGTTCCATCAAACACACACACACACACACACACACACACACACTTAAGTGCGCCTACAACCCTTGTAACGGCGGATAGATAATAATGTAGTCTAATAACACGGTTGATGATGTGGAAAGCTGCTCTCATCCTGTCCAAACCGTGACCTGCTGCGTGCACCCAATACATTGGAAGGGACCATTTTAAGGGGGAATCTGTCAGCGCTTGTCCCGGTGAAAGTGGCAATTATGTCAACAGTGCATCACTCTATACCTTCCCCACATAAAGAACTGGGTCAAAGGCACCACATTCTATTGTCTTGTCCATTGAACCCATTTCTGTTTATATGAAATGTCATGGCACCCTTTACCAGTCCTGGTCTAGGAAATAGTGCCACAACACGCAAGTCTTATTCCCCTCACTTTAATAGGTCCACCGACCGTACAAATTAATGAATTCTGAAAGAACACATAGCATTGTTATAAATTGATAGTAAAACTAATTATGAAATGAGTTCCATATTTAATAACTGAACAATAGTGTGCGCTGCGGCTCTCTAAGTCAAACATTTTGAAATGCTGCTTAATAGTTTCATAGCCAATCATGTTTGACCTTTCTCGCCCATGTAACTGCATATCACTTAGAGATTATGGTCAAATGTCAAATGTGTAAGCTTTCAGAGGAGGCGTGTAAGAAATCTAAGTGAATAAATATCAAATTATGGATCTGGCTAAATTTGCTAATGCAGACCCATCATAACTCTATAATGTATTTTTCTACACCTGTTTCATAAGCTCCTGCTAAACTAACCTGTTAATTTACTTGTTTACTTTCCAAACGTACATCTTCTCGCTGAATGTTATTTTAACCTTTATTTTAACAGGGAAGACATATTGAGACCTAGGTCTCTTTTTCAAATGCGCCCAGTATAATACAATATAAATATACACACACATTAAAATACAAAAACCCAGTAATGGGAAGCACAAATAAACCATCACAAATCACCCAGAAAAACTGTTACATTCCTCCACAAATAAGTCCTGTCCCATGTCAGGTGCATTGTAGGTACCTCACAGGTCTCTCCTCTCACTGTCACCCCATAGGTCGTAAACAAAGTTGGGTGGGAACTTTTAAAGGGTGGGCTAAAGTTACACCTCTGTCATAGCCTTGGTGACCCCTGACCTGCTGGGGATGAGGGGATGTATGAAATACCAATGACCCAGTAACACATCCCCTTACACCCGTGACCTGCAGAAGACACTACTTTCAAGACCCAATGCAGGTAGCTTAGTGGGTAAGAGCGTTGTGCCAGTAACCGAAAGGTCGCTGGTTCTAATCCCCGAGCCGACTAGGTGAAAAATCTGTCGATGTGCCCTTAAGCAAGGCACTTAACCCTAATTGCTCCTGTAAGTCGCTCTGGATAAGAGCGTCTGCTAAATGACTAAAATGTAAATGTATTATTAACACTCACACAGACATGCACACACACAGGCACTTAGCCCAGCATCTACCTGAAGGGTTGGTAAATGTGCAGTCAGCTGTTGTTTATCATAATCTGCCAGTATTTCTCTACGGTCTGTTTTCAAAATCTCCCATGTGTTTCACTATGGTAATTCACTCATGTAAAGTTTAAAGATGCAGTATGCAGCATTTTATGGAAACATTTGATGGTTTTGCAATTAGTAACAGTAACCACGTTTCCATCCACAGTTTTTATGCGCGTCAAGTCATACCGTATAAAAAAATTCATCACAACAGCTGTGAATGAAACTGGAAGTTTCGGTACATTTTTATAACTGCAGACAGATCATTAGTTTGTTATTTTTGTGTCGGTAAAATTAATTATGCGAGAAATAGCGGTGGAAACGCCTTTATGCGCAAATATTGATATACTAACCATCATATCGAAGTAAACTTGGAGTCACGCGATGACATGGTGTGTGGTCCTCTCACTACGACTCGGCAAACCATGCAGTTTATTAGGCTACAGAAGAAATACATTATGATGGATTTTGCACGGTGCAGTTTATTAGGCTACAGATTAAATAAATTATGCAGGGTGGTGAAAGTGCACGGTATGAGCTTGACGCTCCTTTCCAATAAATGTTGGTCTTATTCTGTGGACATGTTTATAAATACTTGACTGCCGTTTGACAAATAAAAATATTCTCGCTCTTATCCATAATAATCTCATCATGTATTGCAGACTAACCTACCCGCAGAGCCTACCTGCACTGTATCTGCGAGCTGTTGGCTAGAGCGCACGTGCCAAGGCTAGAGTAGGCTCATTTGCTATTTAACGCAACACTTTTTGTGACAAAACTATAGGTAAGAGTTTAAAATGCGATGGAATACATTGAACGTTTAGATTTTTATTTGGTACATGAAAACTTAACATTTTGTGTGCACTATGTCATCACGCACTGATTTTTATACGCAACAATTCAGTTTAGTAGAAACACACCACTGGTGGGAAATGGCAGATTTTAGAATATTCGCATGAAAATCTGTCGCCAATTGGGTGGAAACCTAGCACCTTACTAACTTTAATCACTCTGTACCAGGAATGAGCAGCAGCAGGTGCAATAAATCCGGCTTGGTTTCTTTGGCATGGAAAATAAAAAGTGTTACACAGGAAGAGGAAGAAGGAGAGCCAGATGGGAAAGATGAGCAGTTTGATTTAGGGAAGGAGTATTTGGTCACGTGTTTAAAGAGGGGCAGCTTGGGAGACCATAAGCATCGGAAGGGTTGGAAGAGTTAGAAGCATAAACCAAATACATTTCTATTTGTCACATGCTTCGTAAACAACAGGTGAAGACTAACAGTGAAATGCTTACTTACAGGCCCTTCCCAACAATGCAGAGAGAAAGAAAATAGAGAAATAATAGAAAAGTAAAACACATAATAATAAAAGTAATAATAAATACACAATGAGTAATGATAACTTGGCTATATACAGGGGTACCAGTACCAAGTCGATGTGCAGGGGTACGAGGTAATTGAGGTAGATACTGTATGTACTTACGGTATAACTAGGAATAAGTGACAGATAATAAACAGTAGCAGCAGCATATGTGATGAGTCAATAGAAGGGTCAATGCAGATAGTCCGGGTAGCTATTTGGTTAACTATTACTAAATATTTAGCAGTCTTATGGCTTGGGGGTAGAAGCTGTTCAGGGTCCTGATGGTTCCAGACTTGGTGCATCGGTACTGCTTGCCGTGCGGTAGCAGAGAGAACAGTCTATGACTTGGGTGGCTGGAGTCTTTGACAATTTTTAGGGGCTTTCTCTGACACCGCCTGGTATAGAGGTCCTGGATGGCAGGGAGCTCGGCTCCAGTGATGTACTGGGCCATACGCACTACCCTCTGTAGTGCCTTGCGGTCGGATGCCAAGCAGTTGCCATACCAAGTGGTGAAGCAGACAGTCAAGATGCTCTCAATGGTGCAGCTGTAGAACTTTTAGAGGATCAGAGGGCCCATGCCAAATATTTCCAGCCTCCTGAGAGGGAAGAGGCGTAGTCGTGCCCTCTTCACGACTGTGTTGGTATGTGTGGACCATGATAGATCCTTAGTGATGTGGACACCAAGGAACTTGAAGCTCTCGACCCACTCCACTACAGCCCCGTCGATGTGAATGGGGGCGTGCTCGGCCCTCCGTTTCCTGTAGTACACGATCAGCTCCTTCGTCTTGCTGACGTTGAGGGAGAGGTTGTTGTCCTGGCACCACATTGCCAGGTCTCTGACCTCCTCCCTATAGGCTGTCTCATCGTCGTCGGTGATCCGGCCTACCACCGTCGCATTGTCAGCAAACTTAATGATGGAGTCGTGCATGGCCACGCAGTCGTGGGTGAACAGGGAGTATCAATCAATCAATTTTATTTTATATAGCCCTTCTTACATCAGCTAATATCTCGAAGTGCTGTACAGAAACCCAGCCTAAAACCCCAAACAGCTAGTAATGCAGGTGTAGAAGCACGGTGGCTAGGAAAAACTCCCTAGAAAGGCGAAAGCCTAGGAAGAAACCTAGAGAGGAACCAGGCTATGAGGGGTGGCCAGTCCTCTTCTGGCTGTGCCGGGTGGAGATTATAACAGAACCATGCCAAGATGTTCAAAAATGTTCATAAGTGACAAGCATGGTCAAATAATAATCAGGAATAAATCTCAGTTGGCTTTTTCATAGCCGATCATTAAGAGTTGAAAACAGCAGGTCTGGGACAGGTAGGGGTTCCATAACCGCAGGCAGAACAGTTTAAACTGGAATAGCAGCAAGGCCAGGCGGACTGGGGACAGCAAGGAGTCACCACGGCCGGTAGTCCCGACGTATGGTCCTAGGGCTCAGGTCTCTCAGTTGGCTTTTCATAGCCGATCATTAAAGAGTTGAAAACAGCAGGTCTGAGTACAGGAGGAGACTAAGCACACACCCCTGAGGGGCCCCCGTGTTGAGGGTCAGTGTGGCCGATGTGTTGTTGCCTACCCTCACCACCTGGGGGCGGCCCGTCAGGAAGTCCAGGATCCAGTTGCAGAGGGAGGTGTTCAGTCCCAGGGTCCTTAGCTTAGTGATGAGCTTAGAAGGCGCTATGGTGTTGAACGCTGAGCTGTAGTCAATGAACAACATTCACATAGGTGTTCCTCTTGTCCAGGTGGGAAAGGGCAGTGTGGAGTGCAATAAAGATTCCGTAATCTGTAGATCTGTTGGGGCAGTATGCAAATTGGAGTGGGTCCAGGGTGTCTGGGATGACGGTGTTGATGTGAGCCATGATGGAAAACCCATGTTTTACTGTAGCTAGTACTGTTCCTTTGGGGGAACTCCTCACAACTAATTCCACTTCATTGACTTTTCCATGTACGTACTCCGTGGATTCCCTGAAGGAAAAACATTTCATATGCCATTGTTACTTGTTTTTAAAGGCCAACTACTGCAGCCACAACACAGAGCTGGCCCAGCCTGAAGATTCATCCATAAGAGTCTGGCCATCAGAGTTGGTGAGTCCGTGTGCCAAGACTTTTGTTTAGTTTGTTGACATTTTTAATAACTGGTATATGAACCCAAGTACTCATTGTTGCCAAGATAGTGAGTGAGGTGGAAACCAACGCTGAACGCCTCTTGGCAGCAAGAATGATTTTTCTTTGGGCAACTGAGAAACCGATTTCTTGAATCAAGTCCTGTCCAGTCAAAATTTAGGATTTCCCTACAATTCTATCATATTCACCAAAGTTTTGAAGTTCTGAAAAAAAAAATACAACTTGATCTGAAATAGCAAGGCTTCCAAAAAGCTGTTATCTCTGACAAAAAGGAAGCTACACAGGTTCAGATCAATGATACGCCCCTCGGCGTGACCAGACTGTAAATGCAGCAAGGTGTCTGGGGTAAATTATCCCATTTCTGTCATTTCAATCCTTGATGTGTCGTGGTGGTTGGACACTTTTGCAGAGCTCACGAGACCATCCCCTTTGATGATGATTGCCATGGCAACCATCCCTAAGGCAGAGAGTGTCTGTCACGGTGTCCGGGATGGGAAGCTCATAATTACAAGTGCATAGTGATTAGAGAGGATGTCTGGATTACGCTGTAGGCCTCCCATTCAATTCCCATACAGCTAATGGAATTGACTTCTCTTTGGGTGAGGGAATTAAATGGACTCAAGCTGCTCTGTAGTTTCATCAGGTACTATCTAAAGATTACTAAAGCATCACGTGTGACGCTACAAAGGTGTCATGTGCGCTGGTGCACATGCAATGGGTGTCGTGACTAAACTTGAATGTCTTTATCCAAAATGGAGGCATGCTATCAAAAATATTGTTTCCCAGTTTACCTACACTACCGGTCAAAAGTCTTAGAACACCTACTCATTCAAGGGTTTTTCTTAATTTTTACTATGTTCTACATTGTAGAATAATAGTGAAGACATCAAAACTATGAAATAACACATGGAATCATGTAGTAACCAAAAAAGCGTTAAAACAAATCAAAATATATTTTATATTTGAGATTCTT
The DNA here is from genome assembly GCF_020615455.1 of Coregonus clupeaformis. NCBI lineage: Eukaryota > Metazoa > Chordata > Actinopteri > Salmoniformes > Salmonidae > Coregonus > Coregonus clupeaformis. The sequence goes on along the minus strand of NW_025533745.1, from coordinate 171,206 downwards.
CAAATAGCCACCCTTTGCTTTGATGACAGCTTTGCACACTCTTGGCATTCTCTCAACCAGCTTCATGAGGTAGTCACCTGGAATGAATTTCAATTAACAGGTGTGCCTTCTTAAAAGTTAATTTGTGGAATTTCTTAATGCGTTTGAGCCAATCAGTTGTGTTGTGACAAGGTGTGTGTGGGGGGCATACAGAATATAGCCCTATTTGGTAAAAGACCAAGTCCATATTATGGCAAGAACAGCTCAAATAAGCAAAGAGAAACGACAGTGCATCATTACTTTAAGACATGAAGGTCAGTCAATACGGAACATTTCAAGAACTTTGAATGTTTCTTCAAGGGCAATTGCAAAAACCATCAAGCGCTATGATGAAACTGGCTCTCATGAGGACCGCCACTGGAATGTAAGACCCAGAGTTTCCTCTGCAGCAGAGGATAAGTTCATTAGAGTTACCAGCCTTAGAAATTGCAGCCCAAATAAATGCTTCACAGAGTTCAAGTCACAGACACATCTCAACATCAACTGTTCAGAGGAGACTGTGTGAATCAGGCCTTTATGGTCGAATTGCTGCAAAGAAACCACTACTAAAGGACACCAATAAGAAGAAGAGATTTGCTTGGGCCAAGAAACACGAGCAATGGTCTGGAGTCCAAATTTGAGATTTCTGGTTCCAAATAAAATAAAAATGTATTTGCCACATGCGGCGAATACAACAGGTGCCTTACAGTGAAACGCTTACTTACAAGCCCTTAACCAACAATGCAGTTTTAAGAAAATAAATGGTTAAGTAAAAAATAGATAAGTAAAAAATAAAAATAGCAAATAATTAAAGAGCAGCAGTAAAATAAAATAACAGTAGGGAGGCTATATACAGGGGGTACCGGTACAGCAAATAGCCCGGGTAGCCATGATTAGCTGTTCAGGAGTCTTATGGCTTGGGGGTAGAAGCTGTTAAGAAGCCTTTTGGACCTAGATTTGGCGCTCCGGTACTGCTTGCCGTGCGGTAGCAGAGAGAACAGTCTGACTAGGGTGATTGGAGTCTTGGACAATTTTTAAGACCTTCCTCTGACACTGCTTGCTATAGAGGTCCTGGATGGCAGGAAGCTTGGCCCCAGTGATGTACTGGGCCGTATGCACTATCCTCTGTAGTGCCTTGCGGTCGGAGGCCAAGCAGTTGCCATACCAGGCGTTGATGCAACCAGTCAGGATGCTCTCGATGGTGCAGCTGTAGAACTTTGTGAGGATCTGACGACCCATGCCAAATCTTTTCAGTCTCCTGAGGGGGAATAGGCTTTGTCGTGCCCTCTTCACGACTGTCTTGGTGTGTTTGGACCATGATAGTTTGTTGGTGATGTGGACACCAAGGAACTTGAAGCTCTCAACCTGTTCCACTACAGCCCCGTCGATGAGAATGGGGGCGTGCTCAGTCCTCTTTTTTTTCCTGTAGTCCACAATCATCTCCTTTGTCTTGATCACGTTGAGGGAGAGGTTGTTATCTTGGCACCACACGGCCAGGTCTCTGACCTCCTCCCTAAAGGCTGTCTCATCGTTGTCGGTGATCAGGCCTACCACAGTTGTGTCGTCAGCAAACTTAATGATGGTGTTGGAGTCGTGCCTGGCCATGCAGTCATAGGTGAACAGGGAGTACAGGAGGGGACTGAGCACGCACCCCTGAGGGGCCCCCGTGTTGAGGATCAGCGTGGCAGATGTGTTGTTACCTACCCTTACCACCTGCCGGCAGCCCGTCAGGAAGTCCAGGATCCAGTTGAAGAGGGAGGTGTTTAGTCCCAGGGTCCTTAGCTGAGGGCACTATGGTGTTGAACGCTGAGCTGTAGTCAATGAATAGCATTCTCACGTAGGTGTTCCTCTTGTCCATGTGGGAAAGGGCAGTGTGGAGTGCAATAGCGAATGCATCATCTGTGGATCTGTTGGGTGCGGTATGCAAAGCCTTTCAAAGCACTTCATGGCTACAGACGTGAGTGCTACGGGTCGGTAGTCATTTAGGCAGGTTATCTTAGTGTTCTTGGGCACAGGGACTATGGTGGTCTGCTTGAAACATGTTGGTATTACAGACTCAGTCAGGGACATGTTGAAAATGTCAGTGAAGACACTTGCCAGTGTTGTGGAAAATCTAAGTTCTTACAGAGTTTTTGTTGCATCAAGATACAGTGGGGGAAAAAAGTATTTAGTCAGCCACCAATTGTGCAAGTTCTCCCACTTAAAAAGATGAGAGAGGCCTGTAATTTTCATCATAGGTACACGTCAACTATGACAGACAAATTGAGGGAAAAAAATCCAGAAAATCACATTGTAGGATTTTTAATGAATTTATTTGCAAATTATGGTGGAAAATAAGTATTTGGTCACCTACAAACAAGCAAGATTTCTGGCTCTCACAGACCTGTAACTTCTTCTTTAAGAGGCTCCTCTGTCCTCCACTCGTTACCTGTATTAATGACACCTGTTTGAACTTGTTATCAATATAAAAGACACCTGTCCACAACCTCAAACAGTCACACTCCAAACTCCACTATGGCCAAGACCAAAGAGCTGTCAAAGGACACCAGAAACAAAATTGTAGACCTGCACCAGGCTGGGAAGACTGAATCTGCAATAGGTAAGCAGCTTGGTTTGAAGAAATCAACTGTGGGAGCAATTATTAGGAAATGGAAGACATACAAGACCACAGATAATCTCCCTCGATCTGGGGCTCCACGCAAGATCTCACCCGTGGGTCAAAATGATCACAAGAACGGTGAGCAAAAATCCCAGAACCACACGGGGGGACCTAGTGAATGACCTGCAGAGAGCTGGGACCAAAGTAACAAAGCCTACCATCAGTAACACACTACGCCGCCAGGGACTCAAATCCTGCAGTGCCAGACGTGTCCCCCTGCTTAAGCCAGTACATGTCCAGGCCCGTCTGAAGTTTGCTAGAGTGCATTTGGATGATCCAGAAGAGGATTGGGAGAATGTCATATGGTCAGATGAAACCAAAATAGAACTTTTTTGGTAAAAACTCAACTCGTCGTGTTTGGAGGACAAAGAATGCTGAGTTGCATCCAAAGATCACCATACCTACTGTGAAGCATGGGGGTGGAAACATCATGCTTTGGGGCTGTTTTTCTGCACAGGGACCAGGACGACTGATCCGTGTAAAGGAAAGAATGAATGGGGCCATGTATCGTGAGATTTTGAGTGAAAACCTCCTTCCATCAGCAAGGGCATTGAAGATGAAACGTGGCTGGGTCTTTCAGCATGACAATGATCCCAAACACACCGCCCGGGCAACGAAGGAGTGGCTTTGTAAGAAGCATTTCAAGGTCCTGGAGTGGCCTAGCCAGTCTCCAGATCTCAACCCCATAGAAAATCTTTGGAGGGAGTTGAAAGTCCGTGTTGCCCAGCGACAGCCCCAAAACATCACTGCTCTAGAGGAGATCTGCATGGAGGAATGGGCCAAAATACCAGCAACAGTGTGTGAAAACCTTGTGAAGACTTACAGAAAACGTTTGACCTGTGTCATTGCCAACAAAGGGTATATAACAAAGTATTGAGAAACTTTTGTTATTGACCAAATACTTATTTTCCACCATAATTTGCAAATAAATTCATTGAAAATCCTCTCATTTTGTCTGTCATAGTTGACGTGTACCTATGATAAAAATTACAGGCCTCTCTCATCTTTTTAAGTGGGAGAACTTGCACAATTGGTGGCTGACTAAATACTTTTTTTCCCCACTGTATGACTTTATTAGAGTTTCAACAAAGCCGATGCCGGTCTGCAGAGTGGCACCCTTTTTCTCTCTCTCTCTCCCAGTTATATATCCCATCCATATCTCCTCTAGCTCAAAATCCCTCCCTCTTCAGTTTCCTGCTCTTTATCGCTCCGCCCACTTCCTTTGTCTATGATGGCGGCTAAATTAGACTTTCATTCAGTTCAGAATCAATACTAATACCATCAATCAATCCCTTATCTTGCAAAAACACTCATGTTTAGTTTAAACTCTGTTCAACCCCGGCTCTCCCGGGCTTGACTTGAAGACCGATTGTTGGACATGACAGGTCCCTAAATCCTTGAAACATACACAAACCCCCACACACACAGTGAAATGATCCAATTCATTCCTGGCCCAATAACAAAGAACTTTAACTCTTTGTTCGTCATTAACCCAGTTTTATCTCATAGTCCACTAAAGAATCTCCATCACCAGTTGGTCAGCGCATGCTCGGAGTGCATGTCCTGGTAATCCGTCTGGTCCTGCGGCATTGTGAATGTTGACCTGCTTAAAAGTCTTACTCACATCGGCTACAGAGAGCGTGATCACATAGTCATCCGGAACAGCTGATGCTCTCATGCATGCTTCAGTGTTGCTTGCATCGAAGTGAGCATAGAAGTGATTTACCTTGTCTGGTAGGCTTGTGTCACTGGGCAGCTCGCGGCTGTGCTTCTCTTTGTAGTCTGTAATAGTTCTCCAGGCACCACTACACCACTGCCTACAGCGATTCACACATGTCCTATTTAGGGAGGGAATCTGTGTAGGATGGGTTGTATCATTCAAGCTAATCAGATATTTTATATTCAATGCTAAAAGCTGTTAGGTGGGTGAGAAGTGTTTCATGTTGGTTATGCTGATCAAACCCTTCAAAGTTGGATTTTTACCATACACTGAATTTGTTAATATAATGTTATTCCTAATAGGATATGTGGGTAACACTACCCTGTGGGAGGCATATAACATCCATACTGTATAACAGCATGAGGCATTGGTCATGTCAGCGGGACCTCTTCGAAGCACACAGTCACAGGAAATGAGGTACATGAGTCAGGGGTATGGGCAGAATTTAAAGCTCCATGGTCTTTAGATTGTCACAAAATACTTGAAACACTGCCAGATAGGCCTAATAACTGCTGTTCAATAGACATGGCATACAGTATGTCCTTTGTTGTGACAATAAGAGTACCTCATATTCAATTATGAAATATATTATAATTTTTATCCAAAGTAGACAAGTTCAAGTGTTGATTATTTTGTATAAATATATACTGTAGGCCTATGATTATCTTCTTATACAATCAATCTATTAAAATAATATACAATTTAATTGTTCCCTTTTCCAGGTGCTAAATACAGGTCAATTCACCAGTTTGTTACAGTGAATGTCTGTTGAAATTCTAAGGCCCTTCTCCACTGTGGTAGAAGACATATGGTGATTTCCATAACCAAGCTACTCTCTATTCTGATTTAAATAGGCCACTGTCTTCGTATGAGTTAAAGGGGCAAACTGCAGTTGCTACATCTATTTTTGGACTTAGAAATTAATTATATATACCCATTGATTATTGAGGAATATAACTTATAAAATGCCTCATGAGCTTAGTTGAACTGTCACACCCCATCAGAACCCAAAATATAAGCTGGTTTTACTACAATGTTTGTAAACATTGTAAATGTATAGCCTCAAAACAGGGTTAAAACAGGGTGAAAACGATACCTTTGATATAATGTATGGTCAGTCCTCTGTCTATGAATTTGAGTGGTTACATTTCTCCAGGCCTATCCCTCAGCTTTTTAGCAAAACAGAGGCAGGGTTGACACTTTGTTATTGTTTCAACTGCGGATTCGGCCTTTAAGTGGAGACTTGAGAGATATGGGATAGGCCACCTAACTGTATCAACACAGGATCCTTTGGGCAACATCCCACTGGGCAAAAACTGGTTGTTGATATTACGTTGAATCAATGTGGAAAACTGATTTGGATTTGCAAAAAGTCATCAACATAAGGGCATTTTGGGGGTTTTCACCCATTTTAACCTAAATCCAATGACATGGTGATATTTTTGATTTATTCAGTTTAGTTGACAACTCAATCAAATGTAAATTAAAACTAGACGTTGATCTGACGTCTGTGCCCAGTGGGATGTAGCCTACATAACTGAAGAATCAAAATTCCTTTGATTGCACTTTATGCAATCAAAGGATTTGATCAATATCGGTGATGATTTCTCTTTGCTTTCATAGCCTACACTTCTTGATTAGACTTCTATATTACAAAAGGCATTTGATTAGCCTTTAGCAACAATAATTGTAAATACCACTCACTTATAGGAGTCTTTTTTTCCCGGTTAAACTGCATCTTCTAGAGATGTTAATTATTGGGTGTGAATAGGAATGATTTAGGTAAGCATATCTATATCAGTGGAGGCTCCCCAGGGGAGGACCACCCTCCTCAGTGAATTTCATAAACATTTTGAAACCTTAAAGTTATGCTTTTTAGATAAAACTATACTAACTATATTCAGATCAGTGGCGGTCGGTGCCATTTAAGATAAGGGAGGGGAAAAAACAAATCATGAGCATGGCCTTATTTCTATTACAGCATATTGGATGACTGTCATTCATATTCCATTAACCCAGTTCAATGTAACATGGATAGGTTTAGGCTACTACATGATACTCAAATTTTCCCTATACCCATCATGAGGTTGCTACAACCTAGCCTATGAATGAAAGTTTACAACGTAGGTTAATCTAGCTGATCTAGGGTGTAATCATTAGTCCAACAGTTGCAAACAAGAGTTACTATTGGACAAATTCAGGTACTGTATGTTAACCCCGTTGTGTTCCGTTTGAGAAACGTTTTTCAACAGAATTGGTGGAATGAATACACCCCTGATCACACATAAACATAGTTAACTTTCATAGCAGCCACGTTGTATTCTTTCTCGCATCTATGCACTCTTCTCCTCTCACCTTTTCCCTTCGCTTGTGGACTTCAATGCACAACACATCAGCTGTATGTGACCAGGCGAAAAAACCTTTCCAAACCATATCATAACCGCTACACACAGCCTACATCGTTGTCACCATATGAGCTAAAGTAACGTCATAGTCAACATAGCTAATAGAACTAACGCATTAGTAAACCTGCTACAATCATGCAGTACAGTGTACAGTCAGTAAGCAGTTTAGCAGTTACACCGCGGGCCTTAGTGGCAATAAATAAGTAAAACTAAAAGCTTACCTTGACTTGGAAGAGTTCCAGTGTTGTGTTGGATAGTCATAGCCAGCTAGCTAACATAGCATCCCTCTGTTTGAGCCGGGTGTTTGAGTGGGCTAAACTAGCTAGCTGCATTTGTTAGCTAAGTAAGTGAACGTGAAAGTAAAATAACTAAATATAGCTCTCGCTTTGCTTCTCCTTCATTTTTGAAGAAATGAATTTGTCCAAAACTGTTCAACTATCGTCTTTCTATCTCTTTGAGTCAACTACTCAACACGTTATGCACTGCAGTGCTAGCTAGCTGTAGCTTATGCTTTCAGTACTAGATTCATTCTCTGATCCTTTGATTGGGTGGACAACATGTCAGTTCATGCTGCAAGAGCTCTGATAGGTTGGGGGACGTCCTCCGGAAGTTGTCATAATTACTGTGTAAGTCTATGGAAGGGGGTGAGAACCATGAGCCTCCTAGGTTTTGTATTGAAGTCAATGTACCCAGAGGAGGACAGAAGCTAGCTGTCCTCCGGCTACACCATGGTGCTACCCTACAGAGTGCTGCTGAGGATACTGTAGACCTTCATTGCAAAACAGTGTGTTTTAATGTACTATTTGGTGACGTGAATCAGTGAAGGCTCCTCAGAGGAGGAAGGGGAGGACCATCCTCCTCAGTGAATTAAATTTTTTATTTGTTATAGTGAAACATTAAAAAGGTTATCATTTTTAGATAAAACTATCGACCTGTTACAGTTCATAGAAGGAAATCAGTCAATTGAAATAAATTCATTAGGCCCTAATCTATGGATTTCACATGACTGGGCAGGGGCGCAGACATGGGTGGGCCTGGGAGGGCATAGGCCCACCCACTTAGGAGCCAGGTCCAACCACTGGGGAGCCAGGCACAGCCAATCAGAATGAGTTTTTCCCCACAAAAGGAATTTATTACAGACAGAAATACTTCTCAGCACCCCCCCTCCCCCGACGATCCTGCAGGTGAAGAAGCCGGATGTGGTGGCGTGGTTACACATGGTTACATGTGGTCTGCGGTTGTGAGGGCGGTTGGATGTACTGCCAAATTCTCTCAAATGACGTTGGCGGCGTCTTATGGTAGAGAAATTAATATTACATTCTCTGGCAACAGCTCTGTTGGACATTCCTACCTCAAAACTTAAGACATCTGTGGCATTGTGTTGTGTGACAAAACTGCACCTTTTAGTGGCCTTTAATGTCCCCAGCACAAGGTGCACCTGTGTAATGACCATGCTGTTTAATCAGCTTCTTGATATGCCACACCTGTCAGGTAGATGGATTATCTTGGCAAATGAGAAATGCTCACTAACAGGAATGTAAACGAATTTGTGTACAAAATTTGAGAGAAATAAGCTTTTCGTGCATGTGGAACATTTCTGGGATCTTTTATTTCAGCTCATGAAAAATGGGACCAACGCTTGACATGTTGCGTTTATATTTCTTATACATTTCAGTCAATAATGCTAATGCCAATATTATGCAATTGTTGCAGCCTGATTATCAATAGATCCATCTATCAGCCTGCAGTATAAATGATTTTTATTTGCAAATGAAACGTGTTTATTTACAAATTCTCTGTTTACACACGTTGTAGATTATTTATTTTTTTACCAGTTGATGGTTGTGAACACCCACTGATGCTGCGCAGTAGCGTAATCGACCCAGACACACCGTGGCATCCAAGCAACGGTTGTATTTGTCGGGGACAGCAGGAAACAAGTAGCCTAATTGGTTTAATAGCCTAAGCCTACTATCGATTGTGCCATATTTATTTTGTGCGCAACCCCTCCCACTATAAGGTGAACTGAACAACACGCTTCCTGAGTCCTGACAGCTCTGCTTTCATTTGGACGCTTTTGGAGTCGGTTTGGAGATGACAACGCCGCTTTTGAAGTGCGCAATCATGTGGCATTCTGCTTGAAAGTGTATTTTATTATATGAAGTATTGGCTCTTTATTTTTTCTTATAACGGAATATAGCCTACGCATCTTGTGTGAGATGAAAAAAGTTCCAGAGGAGAGTGAAATACATTCATTGGTTATGGTCACAATACGAAGAAAACGATGTCGCATTATTGTGAGGATCTTCTCCGCTTGGAAATGTAAGTGGTTATGTTACACTTTCTATTGCTTGGACCTTTTCTTTGGTTTGCCTGCCCTCTGCGAGTCTTTTCTATGAGACTCAATCTCTTCCCTTATAGCCTCATTTTCATCTGGTACAAGAACAGTTTCACTAGTAGTTATAAACTACATGGTGGTTCGAGCTATTTCACTGTAAGTAGCCTACTAAACGAGCATTAAAAAACATCCAGATGGTTATCTAATTTAATAGCTAATGCCTCATGAGTTTAGTTCAACTGTTTTGATATCATGGATCTTGAATCCTTGCATCCACAGCTCTATGAATTTGAGAGTGGTTACATTTCTCCAGGTCCATCCCTCAGTTTGTTACCAACACAGAGGTGGGGTGTCCGCTTTTTTGTTTTAATTAAGGACTCAAGCTTTAAGGTTATTTTGCAGAGAAAACAAGTTAATCACTGTCCTATGACAGTATTGGATGCCAATACCCATCTCTCTCTTTGTCTCTCTCTCTCTCTCAGCTCTTTCTGAATGGGACGCCTAAGAGTGGCTCATAAGATGTTTGCAACTTCTTCACCAACAACCTGAGACTCAGCCCTCAAACAGTAGAATGTGTCCCGTTGTGCCACAACCGCTGTGTGTGTCCATTGACGGGCACTTTATGGTTACCTTGGCATTCCTCCTGTCCATGTGTCTGTCCTTTATGACGGTCACGGCTGCCTGCCCACCACCCTGCCTGTGTGCCAGCGACATCATCTCCTGCAGTGGTCACAATCTGTCAACCGTTCCCCCTGACCTCCCTGGCTATGTCACCCGATTGGACCTCAGCCACAACGTCCTCTTTGCTCTGCTTTTGGATTGGTCAGACCGGCGTCTGGACAGGCTGACCGCGCTGGTCCTCAGCCGAAACGCCATTACCCATCTGGCACCGGACGCCTTCGCCCCCACCCCTCACCTCCGCCACCTGGACCTCTCGTTCAATGGGCTGTCTCGGCTCAACGCGTCTGCCTTCCATGGGCTCAGGGAACTGGAAGTGCTGCTTCTGTTTGGGAACCGCATCAGCCAGACCATGGCGGGAGCCTTCCAGGGGCTGAGCAGCTTGGAAAGGCTGTATCTGGGCAGAAACAGACTGGCTGCCTTCCCCCTGGAGCTCTACCAGGGAGATGGGGCTCTGCCACGCCTGCGTTTCCTGGATCTGTCGATGAACATGGTGAGGCAGGTGCCCGTGCAGAGCCTCCTCTCTCTGGCCACCTGGCAGCAGGGTGGCATCTACTTGCAGGGGAACCCGTTGGTGTGTGACTGTGCCCTGCGCGCCATGCTTGAGTACTGGGAGAGGAGGCAGTACCGTCCCCTACTGGACTTCAGGGAGGAGTATCCATGCAGCCTGGGTCAGGAGGAGTGGCTGAATTGTTCTGGCAGCCCTCAGGGTGGGTTACATGGAACTGTAGAAGTGTCTTGCCAGGCAGAGCCTGGCGATTGGCTCATGGTGCCGTGCCCCGGCGTTTCACTCCCCCTCCGGGAAGAGGTGGTGGTGTTCTGGGTGACCCCGGGCGATGGTTCCCCGGCACTGGGCGTAACAGGCGATCAGAGCAGCCGCCTCACGGTCCTCACCAACGGTACCCTGGAGATCCGAGGGGCTCTCCTGGAGGATTCAGGGACTTACTCCTGCGTGGCAGTCCGCGGGCGACGCCGGAGCCCCAACGAGACTTTGGAGGTCACCGTCTCCGTAGGTAACACCAGCGGACCAGGCGAGAGCGGGGAGGAACGTGGCAGCGGCGGGGAGCATTTTAACACGGCCTTTACCACGCTGGCGTCCTGTGTGGTCAGCATCGTCCTGGTGCTCCTCTACCTGTACCTCACTCCCTGCCGTTGCCATGGCGGAAGGGCAGGGGGCGTTGGCGGGTGCGGCGGGCGAGCCATGCTCCTCTGTGCAGGCCCCAGGGAGGCAGAGCTTGCAGACAGAAGGGTCACCGGTGGAAAGAGGGTGGCCTTCCTAGAAACGGGGGACGAGCACCCCCACAAATACAGCGCCAAGCACCCAGTAATGGACACTGCAGCCACAGCGGGCATTTTGAGGAATGGAAGCAGAGCCTTGGAGCAGGTCCTGGAAGACCACATTGCGTAGCATTGTGTCTATCCTTCAAGCTCCACCAAGCTCTCACTGGACTAGACTACACCATGCAAAATTGACTGTTTGTAACATGGTTCTCTAAATGTCAAATATTGAAACCTCGCACTGAGAATCCATACATGAAAGTAGTTTTAACATCAGACCGCTTTTTAATTTTATGCCTACTGTGTGGACAGATATGGAAACATCCAGTAGTGGGTTTCTGTATGTCAAAGTTTCATATACACATGAACTTCCAAATAAAGAAATAGTTCAAAACAAAATACATTCTGTGAAACACGTGTGTAATGCATTATGTAGGCGTTCATGGATCTATCTTTTCATGTTTTATTCGTTGTATATACAGGATACACATGGTATACACTGTCCAACCAAATGCTTACTTGCCGGTTCCTATGTCATAAGGTGTCATGCACTATTATGAATGATCATAACGGGGCGAACACTGTAAATGTATTCCTAATGTATTATATGCAGGTTGAATGGATGCATTCAGACAAAAATGCCAAAGTCGACCCTGATCAGTGTCTGGGAACTAGCCAGCTCTAGCCCCAAGCCTCCCATGACCTATATACTATTGTTGTTCTCGGTTATTTTTGTAGGTGTGACTGTGAATAGAGTTTTTCAAGGTGAGGAAGGGACTGGTATGTTACTGCTGGTGTTAATATATTGAACTAACTTGGATATTGACATTCATTTAGAAGACCTAAATTCCATTGTCTCAATGTTGTATCTTCATTTAAGTACAGCACCAGTCAAAAGTTTGGACACACCTACTCATTCAAGGGTTTTTCTTTATTTGTACTATTTTCTACATTGTAGAATAATAGTGAAGACATCAAAACTATGAAATAACACATATGGAATCATGTAGTAAGCAAAAAAGTGTTAAACAAATCAAAATATATTTTAGATTTTAGATTCTTCAAAGTAGCCACCCTTTGCCTTGATGACAGCTTTGCACACTCTTGGCATTCTCTCAACCAGCTTCACCTGGAATGCTTTTCCGACAGTCTTGAAGGAGTTCCCACATATGCTGAGCACTTGTTGGCTGCTTTTCCTTCACTCTGCGGTCCAACTCATCCCAAACCATCTCAATTGGGTAGAGGTCAGGTGATTGTGGAGGCCAGGTCATCTGATGCAGCACTCCATCCCTCTCCTTCGTGGTCAAATAGCCCTTACACAGCCTGGAGGTGTGTTTTGGGTCATTGTCCTGTTGAAAAACAAATGATAGTCCCACTAAGCGCAAACCAGATGGGATGGCGTATTGCTGCAGAAGGCTGTGGTAGCCATGCTGGTTAAGTGTGCCTTGAATTCTAAATAAATCACCAGCAGTGTCACCAGAAAAGCACCATCACCCCTCCTCCTCTATGCTTCACGGTGGGAACCACACATGCGGAGATCATCCGTTCACCTACTCTGCGTCTCACAAAGACATGGCGGTTGGAACCAAAAATCTCAAATTTGGACTCATCAGACCAAAGGACAGATTTCCAAGGGTCTAATGTCCATTTCTCATGTTCCTTGGCCCAAGCAAGTCTCTTCCTCTTATTGGTGTCCTTTAGTAGTGGTTTCTTTGATGCAATTCGACCATGAAGGCCTGATTCACCCAGTCTCCTCTGAGCAGTTGATGTTGAGATGTGTCTGTTACTTGAACTCAGTGAAGCATTTATTTGGGCTGCAATTTCTGAGGCTGGTAACTCTAATGAACTTATCCTCTGCAGCAGAGGTAACTCTGGGTCTTCCTTTCCTGTGGTGGTCCTCATGAGATCTAGTTTCATCATAGCGCTTGATGGTTTTTGCGACTGCACTTGAAGAATCTTAATCTTAAAGTAATGATGGACTGTTGTTTCTCTTTGAATATTTGAGCAGTTTTTGCCATAAAATGGACTTGGTCTTTTACCAAATAGGACTATCTTCTGTATACCCCCCTACCTTGTCACAACACAACTGATTGGCTCAAACACATTAAGAAGGAAATAAATTCCACAAATTTAACTTTTAACAAGGCACACCTGTTAATTGAAATGCATTCAAGGTGACTACCTCATGAAGCTGGTTGAGAGAATGCCAAGAGTGTGCAAAGCTGTCATCAAGGCAAAGGGTGGCTACTTTGAAGAATCTCAAATATAAAATATATTTTGATTTGTTTAACACTTTTTTGGTTACTACATGACTCCGTGTTATTTCATAGTTTTCACTATTATTCTACAATGTAAAACTAAAGAAAAACCCTTGAATGAGTAGGTGTGTCCAAACTTTTGACTGTTACTGTATATATGCATTTCAGATTAGTATGGTTTTTTTTATCCATAAATGACCTCTAAACAGTGCAAGAGACCTGATATATCTTGCAGACACCATTTTTAGAAAGAAAACACTTAATTTAATCTTAGCGTTAGGCTGTAATGGAATAAAGCTTTAAAATGTGTTTTCACGTCCTTAGAGGTGATGGACTGGACAGGTGTTGATTGCCGAGATTCCACCCCACTGACAGTTCTCTAGGGGACAGATTTAACTAGGTTTCCATTCCCCCCCATGACAAGATAACTGGCATCCAGATGTGACTTAGCATGTCAAATTGAATGGTCCCTGTACCAAACCTACATGTTTATAGACAAAGCCCAGAGTTACATGTTGTTATGTTTTTTAAATGTTATTTTTTTACAAACTGTGTTGTGAGTATTATGTGATCACAGTATAATGTTATACCACAGCTAAATGTGACTTGTACAGACATGAAGTATCAGGATGGAACCTAGTGATGTGAAGTATCTGAAGAAGGAATCTGATTAACTAAAATCTGTGACCACTTTTAAGGCAGTGTTGTCTAGTGCAGAGAACTCTAGCTCAATTGTGAAATTAGGCCCTCATAAAAGTTGTATGTATGGGACAAACAAGTGTGATCTGAACCCCTAGCCCCCATCCCTTCTGTGTTTACAGATCTGAAGGAGCTTGATAGATGTACGCAACAATGGTGATGGCACTGTCTAGCCTATTCAGTGGGCTTTGGGGAGCTTCCGCCATATTGTTTACACCTATCGGCTTTCTCCAGATCTGCAAACAACAAGGGAGTAGGAGCTTCTTTCAGTCTACTCATTGTATTTCATTCAGTTTTCTATAGAATAATTGTCAAATGGAACGTAAAACTACCATGTCACATTTCCCAAGACTCAGTCCTCCCCTTTAGTCATGTCCTGTGTATTTTGTCACCTCTAGCTAGTAGCTACAGTATCTGAGCCCTAGTTTTTACAACCATGACCTGTGCCCTTTCACCAATGGTCTTGTCCTTGACTCCTCAGATAGGAATATTGTTAGTTGTAGTTACTGTATTTCCTGTGTGCTAAATATGTTTTGCCATTGCCAAGCTCATTCCCATGTAAGCAATGCTGCCAGGCTTGCATTATATAAAAAGGTTTTGAATTAAACGTGACATGAAAATTGTCTAGCTACCTGAAGCATTACTGTTTCATTTATCTGGGTAACGCTGTTCTCATTTGTCACAGAATGTATGCAAAAGTTGTCATTCTCGTAACATAACCTTTTGCTATCAAATGTATTGCAATGTTTAGAGGTATGAATTAATTAAATATATTAAATCATGGAATAGAACAAAGTTTGAGAGAGGTGTGAGGGATTTCTTGCTCACTAAATGCAAAGTGTTTGTTTGGTCATTGACATTGCCTCGTTAAGTAAATCTCAGCTCATTTGCCATCCATGTGACAGGGGAATGGTCAGCAATAAGCTAAGCCAGAAACCACCCATAAAGTAGATCAAAAGAAATGTTATTCCTTTCAGGGTTATTTTATGGAAATGTGGTCCAATAAAAAGCGAGGCTCTATCCAATTGATCTTTTAGCTACGTTTTCAAAAGGCCGTTCATTCAACAAAGGAAAATAGGATCTTTACAAAAACGAAATGTCATGCTTTAGTGTGTTGTAGTCTGTTTGTACTGCAGGAACAGAACAAACTATTCTTGATTTGATGCTTGAAGCCACAGGGATGCTGGCGCTGTAGCTGATTTTAGATCGCGCTGTCTCGCAAACTGTAACAGAAAAGCCATGTCAACAACGGATCTCTTTGCTGTCATTACCATAACTGTAGGGGAGTTAGAGGAATATGTAGGATGAAACTCCGCCTCCATGACAGTTATATCATTGATGAAGGGGCAAGACAAGGCGAGCATTTGTGTACGGAAACTCACAAATGGTTTCCTCATGCAATTACATAGTTTAGAGTACAGTATGGCCATAGTGTACCATATTCTGAACTGTGTCGTTTTTGGTTTTGAAGTTCTCCCTTAAACAAAAATTGCCCGCAAACTGATGTGAAAACAAGAATTTGTGTTTGGGCTTTCATTTTCCCAGCAATGGCAGGGAGCTACCACCACACGGACTATAGGCGTGGCTTCTGTAATAATGACAGCTGAGAGATGTTAAGTATGTGTGCCTATTGGTCAATTAATGGATGTTATGATGAACCTGTGAGATCTATTAGCATGTTTGTATGATATACGACAAAAACAAAAAAAAGTTTGAAATGGCCATTTTTGTCAAATACATACGTTACAACACGTACATGTGTGTTAAATTGGCATGTTGACAGGTGATTGTAAGTGTTAATTTGTAATAACTAAGTAATACATGTAACTGTTGAAGCCAACTTTTCCCTCAGTCAATCCAATGTTAAGGTTCTCAACATAAGCGGTGTAGCAGCACATTACATTAGCTATGTAACCATAAGTAAGTGAATAGAACATTTACACACATCATATGAGTATTGAGTCACTGACACTTCATATGCTTGGGATCAATGTCCTTATAAAGTAATTGTTAAAAAACAGAAATATTCAGTTGTGAGAGAAGGAGGAACTATTTCTATAGGAAACACGGATGAATCATTGAAATAGTTGTTGGAAGCCCATTTGACGCAGTCTACCTGTGAAAACGCTGATGTCATCAATATATTTGTGGCGCATATCTGAGAATTTCATGTGATGCAATTTCCATTCGCAGAAACTGAAAATAACTTCAGAGTGCTGTTTCTGCATAAAGCTTACTTGAGTCTAGGTGGATCAGGAGCCCAAACGCATCAGGATCCTTATAACAGAGAAGGTAGTTATTCCAGAATACCTTCATTTCAAGGCAATTACATTTTTTATCATTCAAAATAACTACCATTGAATTGCCATTCTATTAAAGCAATACAAAAGAGTGAATCGACAACACTTCCATATATCCAGTGGTTTCCATTTGATAGAACACTACCCCTTTCTCTCTTTTCAGCTAATGCATATCTGTGGTGTGACCTACCTGAGCTCCCCTTGACAGAACTGGGTTTTCTTGATGTCTACTACATGAAGGTTTGCCCTTTACAATGCCCACTGGGCACAGACGTCAATTCAACGTCTATTCCACGTTGGTTCAACATAATTTCATTGAAATGACGTGGAAACAACGTTGATTCAACCAGTGTGTGCCCAGTGGGTGGTTTGCTCTGTCCTTCTCTGTTTTATTCATACTGGCAAGGTTTTACCCTCCCGCGTAACTCTGCCATGTCACACTGTTTAGTGTACTATTCAATCCCAACTTGAGATATGCAAATCTGAAATTCCTGTTTATATCAATGAATGATTAGCGCTTGAGTAATGAGTGCATCATATCTCCATGATTCTACCTTCTGTATGTGTACAGTAGGCACATTTTCTCTGTATCACTATATTAACAGTGCTCTTTTGACTGGTATTTACCTAGTATTTGATAGGAAGTAATGTGGTAGCATTGAATATTTCTGGTACTTTACACCTATTGGTGGCATGCGTTTTGCTCATAGCCTAGTGCAGTAGAGAAATGGCACCCTCGTGCTTTGACTGAGGGTGCCACGTTCCGACTGTGAGATGTATCGTTAGGCTTATTCCGTAGGACATATACACGCTACAAGCACACTAAATAGTAGGCTACACACCACAACAACATTAGGGTTTGAGTTAGAGCTATTTTTGGGTAATAACGAATAGCAATTGGGTAATAGCAATACGATACCATATGTAAATGTATTTTTATACAAACTTTATGAAAGCGCTCATACAAAATTGAGGAGTATTCTATTTAAAGTCCATTCAGTCCAGGCCAGAGGGTAAAATCCAATAGATTTCAGGACAAGTTATAATTCCTAACTTAAATGTATGAGATGGTAATGGTTTATCATCCCACCACCTTTCTTCAGGACCAGGGTGAAAGCCCTATTTGATCACAATTGGTATTTTGAAGTTTACTGTGTGCACTTAAACCACATAATGTGCAGAAAAAGAACGTTTGATTTAATTTATTTCCTCAGTTTTATTTCAATATCAAAACATTTTATTGATTTGATTTTAAATGACCATTATCATACAACAAGATAGGCCAACGCCATACAGCACAGCAAGCAGCTTCGTTAGAATAGGGCCCTCTGTGTAACGGTTGTGAGTAGCCACTGGATGGAGTTAGTAAACTTCATAGGCCTACTATCTCACTGCACATTGTAGAAATCAGCGGTTAGGCTACATTAGATCTCAGTGTTGTATGTGTAGTTCAAGAGCAGGCTGTGACAGTGACATAGTTCCCATACGTCAGTGATCATTTAATATTCATTGATTTTGTTTATTCAATTATAATTAGGATGACAAACACGTATTGAGTTGGAGAACATGAGCGTTCTTAGAAAATGGCTCCAATTTTGACCTTTCTCAACTTGTTCCCTGTCTCTCTGACTGTTGTTGGCTTAGCAAGACCTAAGGAGGCAATTTTCTTTTCAGAAGAAGCTTTCCAATTCTTACCTTCTAAATGTCAAGCATATTTTCCACGGTCTTGTTTTGTACTCTGCGCCTATGTAAGTGTAACTGGTTGGATGTGTGTACACGACTTTGAATGGGAGCAAGCTTTTATACTCTGTACTCTACAATAAAGAATGACTTACAAGCGGTCTGACCTGAAACTTCACTCACCTGTGACATGCAAGCTTCCAGTAAATGGTCAAATTTAGCACAGTTAATCAAGTTACGAAAGGTTATTTGAGTCACCATTTCAGATTCCAAATATTAGTGTAGCCGACTGTACACCGGAGACATAAACAAGCATTTACAAGAAGTCAGATGCTTAACCAATTCAGCGCTCCATTAGTAACACTATTACAGATAGCTATTTGGGGGCCAAGATGAGGTTGTACATATTGAAATGAAGCCAGTTGCAGCATCACAAGACATAGTCCGTAACTGTGATAATCTCTGTTCATGGTTGCTAATGATTGCCATCACAGAATCCAAAGCGTTCACCACGACCAAAGGAAAATCATCGTTAGTCTCAAATTGTTGATCATAAACTTTACCTCCAAACACCAAATCAGCATCCATCCAAAATCATGCTACTTGTAACATGTTCTCTCAATCATTTGTTCTGGTTTCTCCATGTACTTCCATGTGATGTAACTTTTTACTCATTTTGTCTGTTGTTATCTACATGACAAATACTAAGAAATAACACAGATCAGATGATAAAGAGCTGGACAAAGAGTTGTTAAAGGAAACATGAAGGATGTCCATAACACTGGTATACTCATACAATGTATTCACATTCTGAGTATTGATGCAGTATTGACACAGATACAGGATAAATCCATTCTGTATACCAACTCTGTGGCCTTGTGGTTAGTGTCAGCCCTGACATTGGAAAGTAAGTAAGGAAGGTTGGGAGTTCGATCCCCGGCCGAGTTATACCAAAGACTGTAAAAATGGGACCTGATGCGTCTCCGCTTGGCACTCAGCATTAAGGAGATTGGGGGGTAAGGCTCTGTGATAGACTAGCGTCCTGTCCTGGGGTTGTACCTCTACATCAAGCTGCCTCACGCTACAGAAACAGGAGATACTGTAGGCTCCTGCCTCTATTAGCCGTTCTGGCTCACACAAGCCAAGGTTCGTGCAAGGCTTCTTACTGTACGTACCATTCTGTATGGATCTTTTTGAGGAAGAAGATCCACCATTGTATCAAAGCCAGTCACTATTGAACTATAGGCAAATTATAAGTATTTGATAGTCCCTTATTTTTGAAACCATAATCTCACTGGTAATGGAACTGGTTTCAAGTACTTGTATGTCTTTTTGAGTGTGTGTGTGTGTGTGTGTGTGCGTGCGTGCATGCGCACTTGTGTGTTCCTGTGGGCTGTGTCAGTTTAGTGTTATTACTGTATGTAGAGGTGTGTGTGACTCCTATGGTTTAAAAGTGGACAAACGTGCAACTGCCAAAATGTTTGTCTACACCAGACATCATGTTATGATCATAAAGAAAGACTTTGAACCCATCAGGAGAGAAAATACCCATCCTGTATTTACACAGAGGTAAATAATACGAACTGTTCGTCAGAGGGAAGGAAAGGTGAACCCGGGAGGAGGTCACTGGGTTTGCATTCCAGGTAGAACATACTGCTGGGGTCCTTGAATTAGACTCTGACGTTAAATAGCTTGAGTGAGAGGAACGTTTGTTTGAACGTTCGCCACCGGAGACAGTTTGAAAACTACAATTGAATGTATTGCTAGGATTCTGCCTTCGTCTTCATTTCTTAAAATTAAACCTAGGCATGTTGGTGGCTTGCTTTTTGACCCAAAGGGGGCTTGGGGAATGGCTCATGTTGTGATCTGCTTGGGGGTCACGGAGTCAAGTCCAAAATATAATGTTTACAGGAAGCTAATGGACATGGAGCGTACAGGTGGTCGCCCGCCCCTACAATGAGCTGAAAACTGATGCAGCTAAAAGCATGTAATCTGCAGTCCAACACACAGAAAACAATAACAATCTCACACTGAGTCGCCCCTTGCCCCCCTCACTTGGAGGAGTGGGATGAAAGAGCAGAATACAGCTCTCAATAAGAGGATGAGAGTGCTATGAAGCTAGACAGACGTTTTCAACTGCTTCATGGAAGTAAAGGGCTACGTTCACCTGGTCCCCACCCACTACAACCACCACTGAAGCCTCCCAAGCTCCAGTGCTGTTTGTTAAATTAGCGCAATTGAATTTATGAAAACAACAGGCGCATGATGCTCGTCACACAAAGTCCTTGTTTGTGTGAGCGCCTCACGAGGGGCAGCTTTGAATTGCTTAGTGACACAGCAGAAAAACTCCCAGAACGGAATAACTATCTCACTGATGAAATCTCTCCAAATCTGCCCACAATATCCAATTAAGTTGGACAGCTGTTCATTCAGTTTTGTGAAAGCCATTCAGGGCCAGCACGCTCACACAGCCACTGTAGCCCATGCCGAAGGCCTCTTCTAGGAGTTAGATTTAGCAGTCGTTCCCAAACCTCTCCTCAAATACCCCTGGCTAATTTCACTGTTTTGATCTATTTCTGATCTAGTAGACCTGATTAAAGTAGCACGCCATTGGTCAGTTCAATCAGATGTGCTAGTTCATATGAAGTAGTGACTATTTTGCTGCAGATCAAGAAGGGTGCATGTGCATCAAATCCTCGCCTCCACACTGGTGGTACATTAGAACACACTTGTAACAGTCACATGATTGTGTCAGTAGCATTTCTGTGAGACACTCGCATGCCAGTAAGCCGGTAGGCCGACACAGGAATTTCATTTTGGGGATGTCACCTTCACACTTGTTTCTGTAGTGGTTTGTCACATTTTGAATGGTGACAATTTGTTAGACCATCAATCAATCTCTTGTCACGAAGTGCTTAACAACATGACGGTGACAATGAAAGATTAACACTAGAGGGGGAATTCATCCTCTCCTGTCTGGCCAGATAGATGTTCAGAGTATATACACTGAGTATACCAAACATTATGAGCGCCTTCCTAATATTGAGTTGCCCCCCCCAATTTGTTGGGGCATGGACTCTACAAGGTGTCGAAAGCGTTCCACAGGGATGCTGGCCCATGTTGACTCCAATGCTTCCTACAGTTGTGTCAAGTTGGCTAGATGTCCTTTGGGTGGTGGACCATTCTTGATACACACGGGAAACTGTTGAATGTGAAAAACCCAGCAGCTTTGCAGTTCTTGACACAAACTGGTGCGCCTGGCACCTACTACCATACCCAGTTCAAAGGCACTTACATTTTGCCCAGTCACCCTCTGAATGGCGTACATACACAATCCATGTCTCAATTGTCTCAGGGCTTAAAAATCCTTCTTTAATCTGCCTCCTACCCTTCATCTACACTGATTTAAAGTGGATTTAACAAGTGACATCAATAAGAGATCATAGCTTTCACCTGGTCAGTCTATGTCATGGAAAGAGCAGGTGTTCTTAATGTTTTGTATACTCACTGTATTGATTTTATTTTACTAGGCAAGTCAGTTAAGAACAAATTCTTATTTACAATGACGGCCTACACCGGCCAAACCCGGTCGACGCTGGGCCAATTGTGCGCTGCCCTATGGGACTCTCAATCACGGCCGGTTGTGATACAGTCTGGAATCAAACCAGGGGGTCTGTAGTGACACCTCAAGCACTGAGATGCAGTGCCTTAGACCGCTGGTATAAACACGTATTGAGTTGGAGAACATGAGCGTTCTTAGAAAATGGCTCCAATTTTGACCTTTCTCAACTTGTTCCCTGTCTCTCTGACTGTTGTTGGCTTAGCAAGACCTAAGGAGGCAATTTTCTTTTCAGAAGAAGCTTTCCAATTCTTACCTTCTAAATGTCAAGCATATTTTCCACGGTCTTGTTTTGTACTCTGCGCCTATGTAAGTGTAACTGGTTGGATGTGTGTACACGACTTTGAATGGGAGCAAGCTTTTATACTCTGTACTCTACAATAAAGAATGACTTACAAGCGGTCTGACCTGAAACTTCACTCACCTGTGACATGCAAGCTTCCAGTAAATGGTCAAATTTAGCACAGTTAATCAAGTTACGAAAGGTTATTTGAGTCACCATTTCAGATTCCAAATATTAGTGTAGCCGACTGTACACCGGAGACATAAACAAGCATTTACAAGAAGTCAGATGCTTAACCAATTCAGCGCTCCATTAGTAACACTATTACAGATAGCTATTTGGGGGCCAAGATGAGGTTGTACATATTGAAATGAAGCCAGTTGCAGCATCACAAGACATAGTCCGTAACTGTGATAATCTCTGTTCATGGTTGCTAATGATTGCCATCACAGAATCCAAAGCGTTCACCACGACCAAAGGAAAATCATCGTTAGTCTCAAATTGTTGATCATAAACTTTACCTCCAAACACCAAATCAGCATCCATCCAAAATCATGCTACTTGTAACATGTTCTCTCAATCATTTGTTCTGGTTTCTCCATGTACTTCCATGTGATGTAACTTTTTACTCATTTTGTCTGTTGTTATCTACATGACAAATACTAAGAAATAACACAGATCAGATGATAAAGAGCTGGACAAAGAGTTGTTAAAGGAAACATGAAGGATGTCCATAACACTGGTATACTCATACAATGTATTCACATTCTGAGTATTGATGCAGTATTGACACAGATACAGGATAAATCCATTCTGTATACCAACTCTGTGGCCTTGTGGTTAGTGTCAGCCCTGACATTGGAAAGTAAGTAAGGAAGGTTGGGAGTTCGATCCCCGGCCGAGTTATACCAAAGACTGTAAAAATGGGACCTGATGCGTCTCCGCTTGGCACTCAGCATTAAGGAGATTGGGGGTAAGGCTCTGTGATAGACTAGCGTCCTGTCCTGGGGTTGTACCTCTACATCAAGCTGCCTCACGCTACAGAAACAGGAGATACTGTAGGCTCCTGCCTCTATTAGCCGTTCTGGCTCACACAAGCCAAGGTTCGTGCAAGGCTTCTTACTGTACGTACCATTCTGTATGGATCTTTTTGAGGAAGAAGATCCACCATTGTATCAAAGCCAGTCACTATTGAACTATAGGCAAATTATAAGTATTTGATAGTCCCTTATTTTTTGAAACCATAATCTCACTGGTAATGGAACTGGTTTCAAGTACTTGTATGTCTTTTTGAGTGTGTGTGTGTGTGTGTGTGTGCGTGCGTGCATGCGCACTTGTGTGTTCCTGTGGGCTGTGTCAGTTTAGTGTTATTACTGTATGTAGAGGTGTGTGTGACTCCTATGGTTTAAAAAGTGGACAAACGTGCAACTGCCAAAATGTTTGTCTACACCAGACATCATGTTATGATCATAAAGAAAGACTTTGAACCCATCAGGAGAGAAAATACCCATCCTGTATTTACACAGAGGTAAATAATACGAACTGTTCGTCAGAGGGAAGGAAAGGTGAACCCGGGAGGAGGTCACTGGGTTTGCATTCCAGGTAGAACATACTGCTGGGGTCCTTGAATTAGACTCTGACGTTAAATAGCTTGAGTGAGAGGAACGTTTGTTTGAACGTTCGCCACCGGAGACAGTTTGAAAACTACAATTGAATGTATTGCTAGGATTCTGCCTTCGTCTTCATTTCTTAAAATTAAACCTAGGCATGTTGGTGGCTTGCTTTTTGACCCAAAGGGGCTTGGGGAATGGCTCATGTTGTGATCTGCTTGGGGGTCACGGAGTCAAGTCCAAAATATAATGTTTACAGGAAGCTAATGGACATGGAGCGTACAGGTGGTCGCCCGCCCCTACAATGAGCTGAAAACTGATGCAGCTAAAAGCATGTAATCTGCAGTCCAACACACAGAAAACAATAACAATCTCACACTGAGTCGCCCCCTTGCCCCCTCACTTGGAGGAGTGGGATGAAAGAGCAGAATACAGCTCTCAATAAGAGGATGAGAGTGCTATGAAGCTAGACAGACGTTTTCAACTGCTTCATGGAAGTAAAGGGCTACGTTCACCTGGTCCCCACCCACTACAACCACCACTGAAGCCTCCCAAGCTCCAGTGCTGTTTGTTAAATTAGCGCAATTGAATTTATGAAAACAACAGGCGCATGATGCTCGTCACACAAAGTCCTTGTTTGTGTGAGCGCCTCACGAGGGGCAGCTTTGAATTGCTTAGTGACACAGCAGAAAAACTCCCAGAACGGAATAACTATCTCACTGATGAAATCTCTCCAAATCTGCCCACAATATCCAATTAAGTTGGACAGCTGTTCATTCAGTTTTGTGAAAGCCATTCAGGGCCAGCACGCTCACACAGCCACTGTAGCCCATGCCGAAGGCCTCTTCTAGGAGTTAGATTTAGCAGTCGCTCCCAAACCTCTCCTCAAATACCCCTGGCTAATTTCACTGTTTTGATCTATTTCTGATCTAGTAGACCTGATTAAAGTAGCACGCCATTGGTCAGTTCAATCAGATGTGCTAGTTCATATGAAGTAGTGACTATTTTGCTGCAGATCAAGAAGGGTGCATGTGCATCAAATCCTCGCCTCCACACTGGTGGTACATTAGAACACACTTGTAACAGTCACATGATTGTGTCAGTAGCATTTCTGTGAGACACTCGCATGCCAGTAAGCCGGTAGGCCGACACAGGAATTTCATTTTGGGGATGTCACCTTCACACTTGTTTCTGTAGTGGTTTGTCACATTTTGAATGGTGACAATTTGTTAGACCATCAATCAATCTCTTGTCACGAAGTGCTTAACAACATGACGGTGACAATGAAAGATTAACACTAGAGGGGGAATTCATCCTCTCCTGTCTGGCCAGATAGAAGTTCAGAGTATATACACTGAGTATACCAAACATTATGAGCGCCTTCCTAATATTGAGTTGCCCCCCCCAATTTGTTGGGGCATGGACTCTACAAGGTGTCGAAAGCGTTCCACAGGGATGCTGGCCCATGTTGACTCCAATGCTTCCTACAGTTGTGTCAAGTTGGCTAGATGTCCTTTGGGTGGTGGACCATTCTTGATACACACGGGAAACTGTTGAATGTGAAAAACCCAGCAGCTTTGCAGTTCTTGACACAAACTGGTGCGCCTGGCACCTACTACCATACCCAGTTCAAAGGCACTTACATTTTGCCCAGTCACCCTCTGAATGGCGTACATACACAATCCATGTCTCAATTGTCTCAGGGCTTAAAAATCCTTCTTTAATCTGCCTCCTACCCTTCATCTACACTGATTTAAAGTGGATTTAACAAGTGACATCAATAAGAGATCATAGCTTTCACCTGGTCAGTCTATGTCATGGAAAGAGCAGGTGTTCTTAATGTTTTGTATACTCACTGTATTGATTTTATTTTACTAGGCAAGTCAGTTAAGAACAAATTCTTATTTACAATGACGGCCTACACCGGCCAAACCCGGTCGACGCTGGGCCAATTGTGCGCTGCCCTATGGGACTCTCAATCACGGCCGGTTGTGATACAGTCTGGAATCAAACCAGGGGGTCTGTAGTGACACCTCAAGCACTGAGATGCAGTGCCTTAGACCGCTGCGCCACTCGGGAGACCATGTATGACCATGTGGGAAGGCCAATCGTTTGTCCTCAGATCCCAGCACGTGCTAGTAGTTTTGTCCGTCACGTTCTAGTCCATTAGGTGTGTACTGACTGTGATCCAGCGGTGTAGTGAACTTCACCTGTGAGTGGTGATAATGTAGAATTCATAAAGCCTTTATGAGCATGACATAGAGGGTCATAATGCTCTACATAACTTTAGACTCTCTCATGCACTTTTAAAAAGCCTCAAAACAAATTGTGCCTCTTATGGTATGATGAGACACCTGTTATTTCCTTCAAAACAACAAATAAATAGTAAGAAAGTGAGCTGGGCCTGGTTTCAGCAGACACGTCTACAGTTTCATGAGGCATGCGTCGGTTGGTTGCACTGTGGATCGGTCATGATGTGGAGAGTGGACTGGCACCTGTGTGTATTTTCGCAGCGCTCCTCCAATCTGACCTGGCCATTTGTTTGCGTGTTTGGGTGCCTTGTGAATGAAGCCCAACAGCAGGAGATGAGCTGGGATCTTATCATGGCTATGTGAACGTCAACAGAGGGATGCGACCCCCTAACCCCTTCCCCATTAGAGAACAGGGGCCAGGAAAATAACCGTCTGAAAAATAGATTACATAATGGGTTTTACATAAGGACCTCAACAATTAAAGAGAGGGTAGAGGAGCGGAAGAATTTGGAAATTATGCAGTTGACCTTGGCATTGAGCTCCTAGACTGGTCATTGAGGCACAGCAGAGGCCTCCGAAGGGTTAGTCTCTAATGAGGCTGGTACAGTGTGTCTACATGCAGTCATAACAACAGCTATATATGCCTTATCTATTGGATAATGCAGATTATGATTTTCACTCTCAACACAACTCTGTATTGACAGTTAGGCCTATTCCACCTAAACTGCCATTTTGATAAGGTACAAAGTGTTGTGAATAGTGTCATGGTGAAAACTAGTCCAAGGGTAATTTGATAAACAACTATATTTTTACGTTTCTATGGTGCCCTTATGTTGTGACAAGATTTGCCACTTCTGCTAAATAGTAAACATACACCTGTGGTATTTTCAGAGTACATGACCCCCAACTAGTCATGACCCCCAGAGTACTGACGCTAACTGTTGCCCCCCCGTCATGGTCATGGTTAGACCGTAAACATACAAGACATCCTCAATGGACCTAGAAACAGCTAGAGGGGGACAGACATGTATGTGACCTAATTCTGACCCAGAGACCGCTAGCTGTTGAATTTACCATTCTATATACCACAGTACAGACGTGTGATGTTTTAAAGTGTCATCATGGCTCAATGGACGTAGAACAGATAGCATTTTGCCCTCCATGAAAGATAAATATTACCCAGGAATAGAGAAGAGGGAGGATATTGTTGGGTTTCCCGTCATCCTATCTCACGTCTACCCTCCAAGATGAATTAGCTGAGGATGACTATTGGAGAAATATCACACCCAGCAGATACTCTTAGCCCATCGTTTTGATGGGAAAATAAATGTAAAAATACTGACCTGTAGCCTCACAGCTGAGAATATAGGGTTAGCTGAAGAGACTATTTGTTTCCTTTTGTCCAGATGCTGACCTAAACCACAACCTGCTCTAACCCTGGAGGGCATATCAACAGACAACAAGCATTTATTCAATCACGTTGCCCAAAGAGTAAGACACAAAAATTATGGCTTTATACCTCGGGTAGGTTTTGTGTTGCTTGATCATAAAAATTATGGTGTCAATTTCCTACATGCTGGATATAATGCTGTATGAATCAAGCACACTTCTGAAAGTGTAATGCAGAAACCCATTACGCAACTTTTGAATTACAGTCAGAGCAACCAACTGTGCAATTCAAGATGGATTGAGTAATGTCATAAGTCTGACGGGAATCAGTGCAGTGTGTTATTCTTTTTTGAACTTATTTGAACTGATTTGTCTTACCGGTAATCATTTTTGGATGGAAATGGAAATTCTATAATTATTCAGATAAAATGAATAAATAAATAAATACAACTTCCTATGGTTTATGGAGTAGCTCTTTAGTTTTCGTGGTTAAAAAGTTGAATTAATTTACTAATTGAAAACAGGAGACTGG
This sequence comes from Coregonus clupeaformis, assembly GCF_020615455.1. Classification (NCBI taxonomy): domain Eukaryota; kingdom Metazoa; phylum Chordata; class Actinopteri; order Salmoniformes; family Salmonidae; genus Coregonus; species Coregonus clupeaformis. The sequence continues at coordinate 143,488 of NW_025533745.1, read as the reverse complement.
AATTTGATAATTGGTCTGAAGTCAAGCCAAAGTCTCCAAAAGAAGAACATGGTCACAAAGAGGGACTGAACTGAGGGACCTATTTCTGTATAATTTAATGTATGACCAAGACTGTGGATCCATTACTATACAACTGATCAAAACCTGGTGTGCATGAATGAGCTTGCATGCATGGATGAAGAATACAAATATTACCCAGACATAATGACAAGAAGTACACCCAAATCTAACTGAGTTGAGGAGATAGTAATCAAGGTTCTGATCAACAGTCTAATCGTAATTTAGGCAAGTACATTGCAAAATAAGTTTGCTGAAGTGCGACTTGATGTAATGGAAATTATACCTCTCAGATGTGTCGATGTCTGTGTTATTCGGGAAGTTCTAACCATTCATAACGGTGTCTTGTTTGTCAGTGCCCCTGTTATGCGTGTTTTTATCTAAAGGGGCCATCGTAAGTGGCAATGCCTGTGAACAAATTGATCTGCTGAGCCCTGTCTTAAACACTGATCCCAGAGCTGCGACTGATAGGCCCCTACCCACCTGAGTAAACAGCTAGGAACAGGGACAGGGAGTCGGAGGGGGCCTATTTTTCAGTTGGTTGGGGAACTTCCTCTGTGTCTGTCTGTGAGATGAACTGAGTACACAGATGTTCTCTCATGCAAAAATAGACACATTTTCACATTCACTCTTGAGTACTGTTTGTGCCTCAAACAATTCAAGTCCAGGTCATGTTGAGAGCCAATAAAATACAGTTGTTTATTATTCTACAAGAACAGCTGGTGTCTGCTGTTTGACTTTTTAAAAAATGAAAACACTTGGTCTTCCTATATTTGACTCAACACATCCATCTGAAGCCTGACGTTACATAATGCATATTCATTTGACATTATGAATGTTTCATAATATTGTCAATCAGCATGTGAAGTTAGGAGTTGAATAAAAAACGTAATTAATATTCTATTCATCCTGAATATTGACCATATTGAATACAGCCTAATGTATTCTACACAACAGAGTTGTAGTCTTGACTCAAAGTTGAAAAAAAGATTACATGACACTCCACCCAGACTTACCAAGTGTTTCATGACTTAAGACAAACAAACAAAAATGTATGACTGAAATAATTACTGGCAACCTTACACTAAGACTGAAAGTGATGACTTAACAGATGACAGCTATGCCATTTCAACACTTTTTTTGATTCAAATACCCCTCCCACTTTCACTATGTTCACAGGACGACTTCTTGAGACTTGACCCTCTTAACTTGGAACCTTCTTGACACTTGAAGGTCAAGACTAACTGCTTAACTACACCAGAGGTATCGGGTTTGCATGCGGTGAGTATTCTATAAAGTTTAGTTCTACACAAACTTCTACAAAATCATGCAATCTCAGAGACATAACTTGTCTGAGTCTGAAGTGTAAGACACTCTGTGTGTTTATGCTCCATAGGAAATAGACTTGATACGGAGGAACACACAACAGGAATGTAAGTCTGATTGCATGTGTTGCTGCTGCACTAACATGCAGTTTACAGAACTGATGCAGCAGGCAACATTGACATCTGTGGAGATGTATCAGTTGCGTCTCACAGCCGTCCAAAAAACATGGCTGATTTGATGTTACACAGAACTTGATCTGGATATACTGTACCCTTTGACTTTTTGTCAGTGGCTACTGGCTAAAACCTATTTGGCTCAGTGACCCAATTTCCTGTCTGCTTTCTATTTGACTGGCAGGTCTTGGGGATTGAGCAAAAGTCACTCTCTACTGAAATGGACACCATACCTACCCACTATTTAAAGCTGCAATATGTACATTTTGGGCGTCCCGACCAAATTGACATAGAAATGTGAGTTATAGATCTGTCATCCTCATTGAAAGCAAGTCTAAGAAGCGGTAGATCTGTTCTATGTGCAATATTTCTATGCTTGCGTCTTTTACTTTTGGTTTTGTACACCAGCTTCAAACAGCTGAACATACAATATTTTTGGTTATTGAAAATATATTTCACAGCGGTTTAGATGGTAAAATGATTCTCTACACCAGGGGTATTCAACTCTTACTCTACGAGGTCCGGAGCCTGCTGGATCTCTGTTCTACTTGCTAATTAATTGCACCCACCTGGTGTCCCAGGTCTTAATCAGTCCCTGATTAGAGGGGGAAAATGAAAAAATGTAGTGGCTTCAAGGTCCAGTGTTGAGTTTGAAGGCTCTATACTTTCTTGTTTTTATTGTCACATAAACTGAAATTAGGCGAAGTATTAGAATTTTAGCAACCAGGAAATGGCATAGCAATTTCTGCATATTGCACCTTTAAACACTGTCAAGGCTAAAATAACAACAGAACTTGTATAAACATTAGACCTGTTTCAATGGAGTGACTCCCATTTGGCTAACAGATCAAAACAAGCAGTACTTGTTGCATAAGCTCTCTTGGTATTTATAGATCTATACCTGCAAGCTAAAGACTCACCCATATCTGAACAATACATGCTATGTTGAAAACCTTTCACCTTTCACAGAGAAAGACCAGGATAAGCTTTTATTTTATTTAGCTATAAATTGGTTGCTTTATCCCCAAGAGCAAATTTGGGATTTGTTGGTATAAAAAGGTTATATAATCTTTCCATAATACAGATGGTTTACTATTGTTTATCTGGCAAAATGTCTGGCTATAAGTACATTAAACAATGCAGCAACTAAATGGCATTGTCCAAAAATGGTAGCCAGGAGATGTTGTACGTTGCTAAATAACCAGCAAACGAATTTAAAAATGGGTTGGAGGAAATTATAACACCCCAGGGAAGTCAAAAATAAGCTAAAACGTCAAAAGTGAAAACTATCACTTTAAGGCGTTATTAGAACTCACTAAATCGAACATCTTACAATGGTCCAAATTACCATTCTACTATTACAGGTTGCACTAATTGTGGGCTGGGTGGTAGCCTAGCGGTTAAGAGGCTGGGCCAGTAACCAAAAGGTTTCTGGTTCAAATCCCAGAGCTGACTGGGTGAAATATAATTGCTCCTGTAAGTCCTACAGCGTTTGCCAAATAACTCAAATGTGAAAAACGGTCACACTGCACAGATCGCTGTACCCTATACACCATACCATTTTTTATTCCAAGTCTTTACTAAGTCTTCCCTTCCCCCCCTCCTCTCTCTAAAGCTTTTTGAGCACCTGCTAAAATAGTATTTAAATCCAATCCACCATTATTACTACAAGGGAAATTCAATGGCAATTTCCGATTCATCATAAGAAAAAATTATTGAGAGGTATTTTTTTTTGGGGGGGGGCATAGGGAGTGGGGATGGTCTTGTTTTGAAAGCTTTGTTTTGAGTAGGAGAATTGAGTATGGGAAGGTGGCGTGAGCATCATACCATGCAATGCCATGCATAAGGTCACTCTGGGGACTGTGACCTCAGTCACACCTGTCACCCCTGGTTGTACCCCCACATCTACCCAGACCCCTGTCTGTGCCCCCTCCCCAAATCAGAAGCCAGTCTATTTCAGCTAACTGGGTCACTCACCTCTGCGAGCCAAGTTTCCGACCTCTGTGAAATACCCACCGCCTCAGCCACTTTGACGCAGGAACCTGAGGAGTGTGTGCACAATGTGTGCCCGTGATATTACCATCAGGCATCATAACTCAATCCCACATAGAAGTCATCATTCTGGGAACGTGCTATATCATCCTCCCCTTTTAAACAGGCTGTTCCTTCTTGTTATATCACACCCACCCCAGATACTGTTTATTCCTCCTTTATCATAAAGCAGAACATGGTGAATTACTGGCAATACATATTTAACTAGTGTGTTTATCAGAAATGCTTGGTATCATGGCAAAATATACAAAAGGGAAGAGACTTATTTCAAAGGGAATAGAGGCACCCATGCCGTGTCTTCTCTGGCGTCACCTGACTCCTATCCTCAAATGGTTCCCTAGATCAGACCTACATGTCTTAATTGCAAACTTCATCACAGTGTAGGAGTCTTTAATCACTGTCAGCTGGTAGGCACTGGCCCTCCTCCTGTGAGCGCTTTAGTAGGTATCGCTCTCTAAACCAGAGTGTGAGACAGCTGATCTCAGATAATGCACAACAGAAGCCAGCCTCTCCATGGGTTTCAATTAAATTGTTTAGAAATAATTTAGCCATTAATCATAGCAGATCCGAATCAGAGTCCTAATAGGGAAACATTAGAGTAACATACAGTCACCATCTACTGATGTACTGTAGGGTCTGTAAGAGTTAGCAGGTTTTCAGAATGACCAGCTGTATAGATGTAGGATCTTAACAGGAAATCTAAAACCTGTAGTGTATTTGAGGTTTATAAAGGCTTCTGAAGTTCGCAATTTCCATTTTTAAAGACTTGATTTTCCCTTACAAAAAATGTATCAACCCCTACAAAAATGTCCATTAATTATAATCCACATAATAATTAACATTTCCTGTTGCTGCAGGGTTATTTTCCTGCTGTAGCACATGGCTCAAATCAAGATCCTACATCTGTACTGTATGTTGACAATTGATGTCTGTGATATATCAACATGAAGTTTTGGACCAAAACGGCATACTGTACATATGGGTTATGTAGTTGTCACAAACTTTTTCACTCAGGGACCCCATCCAGCATTTGGGAACATCCCCCCCTGCAATTCTACACATTTTGTCATGGGGTGTAAAGAAAATGTTGCAGTTTCAAAGCTAGTTTTCTTGCAATTCTATACACGTTGCCATGTCTAATGTGTATTCATGTTAAATTTGAGTGACAAAAAAATTACAACAATATCTATGGGCTAAAAAACCTAAATAAAAAATTTTTAGTTGACATGGGCTAGTTGATCTGGACATTTTAGCTCTCTAAGGTATGCAATGACTAACATGACAAGAGGTACTGATGATGCACTCCCAATTTCGAAATTGCACTTTGTGCATTCCACTATTACAACTTTCAAGAGTAAGTTTAAAGCCGGACTGAGTTCCTTTAAAAAAATATATATATACAAAAATATTGTTGTTTTTTTGGAGGGGGGGGAACCCCGTGCCCCCCCTGCCGATCCCTCAGTTTGGGAACCACTGACTTAGATAAATAACTGCATAGACCATGAGCTACCCTAGCAGTCCAATGAGTGATGAATATGTTTCTGTGTTTACCCTGACAATATCAATGGAGCTACCTTTCAAAGATACTGTATATCAGTATAAGGTTTGTTGACTGAAAACAAGGCGCATGAATGGCGATCTGTCAGTTTATGCAACATGCTGTGACAATGTGTTGAGTTTGTCATGGTGGTTTCCAAGGTCTTGAATTTGGATGTTTGCCCTTTACTGTCACAACAGTGTTGTGAAGGTGTGCCTTTAAAGGAGTTGTACCTGTTTGGAAGCATACTGAACATGAATGTTAGCACCAGCTACTTAAAGCATTTGATTGACCTATATACACTATATTAATATTAACACTATCTTCTAGCACACCATCTTCTAGCATCTTCTATCACCTGAATATCTGTAACTGGATTTGAGCTTTTTGCACATTGACTTCAGAGTCCCCTTATTCCATCCACTCGGAACTAAGTGATTAGTGGATCTAGTAAGTAACTGCCACAAATCCTACTGTTGATATAATGTGTAGTGCGGTTTGGGCTGTTTCAAACACCCTCATCTACAGCCCTGTTTCCAAGCCCTGCAAGGAAACAGGAGAGCTATTCTGTAAGTCCAATTAACAGGCAGCATGGTTTTAAGGCAAGCAATTGGTGTATGATAGTGCATGCTGTTGTATGTTTTAATTCTGTAATGAATTGATTTATCAAATCAAATCAAATTGTATTGGTCACATACACATATTTAGAAGATGTTATTGCGGGTGTAGCGAAATGCTTGTGTTCCTAGCTCCAACAGTAAAGTAGTAGACCTGGCCAAGAAACAGTGTTGCTGCCTTCTTGGCCAGGTCTCCCTTGAAAAAGAGACTCTGGGTCTCAATGGGCTTTTCTTGGTTAAATAAAGGTTAAATCAAATAAAATACTCAGTCGTATACTCAGTCATACAGACAGAATGGATAAAATATTAAATGGATGTCATATAAAACAAGGTCTCTAGAAGTCATGCTTTTCAACCCAGAACACAAATGATAATGCCATCCTCACAAGTAGAAACTGACTGACTTCACAGACCTGACTAGTGACATTCAAATATGTGTTTTTAGGGTCAGGCAGAGTAATCATGAGACTTTGCTCCCAAAACGTGTGGACATGTCAAAGTCCTGCCATTGATCAATATGGCATGCCCCACATGAACCACTTTATAACGTATGGCCGTCACAGTGAACGCATCGAAATAGTACACATAGTGGACTCAACCTTGAACCCTGAACCTCAAAAAATGGTGTGCAAGGTAATAAGGTCATATTGACCATGTCAATAGCCAGGCCTCGTTTAATCAGCCCAGTATTCAGGGCAAGTCCAGAAGAGGACTATTTTGCACTTGAAAACAATATAGTGCAAAACGAAAATAATTATACGTACTAATTTGTGATTACTATGAGTGCCTAGTCGCTGAACAGGAAGTTGTTTTTGACTTGTGGTTGAATATGTCCCTTTTGATTTGTTTGTGGAGTTGTTGATGAAACCTTTTTGGCATGCCAAAGTTTTAAATCCGTTGTTAATTGCAGGAAATTAATTCGTGTCAATATCACCTTCAGGGCATAAATTGTGATTTTCTCATTTTTGGTAATGTATTATATATTTTTTTGTATGCTTAGCAGGCTTGCTCTATTGGTTGGTTGCTGACTCATAGCTTTGAGAATGTTAAAGCTGATTTTATGAGCTGCTGAGACAAGCAAAGTATAGCCAGTTGCGGAGGTTATTTTATGTATCCAATTAAACAGTTCACTCAGTTCTTTGATTACATTGGCTCCATTGACGTCCTCGCATCTGACATACTACTGTATAGAAAATGTTCCGTTCAACTCACCAACTATGAGGTCACTATATGGGGTGTTATTACCTTGTAACAATTATGTAAAAATACAGACAATTGCATACAGATGTAGAATCTTAATTTGAGCCAGTTTGCTACAGAAGGAAAATAATCCTGCAGCAACAGGAAATGTGAATTATTATGTGGATTATTATTAATAGACATCTTTGTAGGGGTTGATACATTTTTCGTAAGGGAAAATCAAGTCTGAAATTTCAAAGTGGAAATTACAAACTTCAGAAGCCTTTTGAAACCTCAAATACACTACAAGAAAAGTTATCATGCAACAGGGTGATCAAACTATGATCCTACATCTGTAGTAGGTTGTTAGGCTACTGTAGCTAGAAAATATAAAAAGAGGGGACCATGCCTTAATGAGACCTTTGTGGCTGTATATATGACACTGCGTAAACCATTCATAAGCTGTTGTAAAGTGGAGCGAACAAAAGTAGGCTACTTGTCCTATATCAATATTTTATCTGAAATGATGGTGACTGACTGTAGATGGCAATTGTTATGAAACGGTCATCTATAGTAAACTCATTGTCTGAATTTTCAGGATAGCCTGCCCTACAGTGATAAACTGTTAAACTTTCCCTAATGCTCTGAGTTGCAGGATAAGGAAGACAATACATCTTTAGAAAAACACTGTAGGTTATTGTTGCAATGTTCAATTATTTCATATAAGTAATTACTTTTTTTAATCAGTTATCTAACTTAAATGAATTTGAAAGTGAACGTGTTGAATGAAAATGCATCCACAATTGAAGGTTTTTGGAAACCTTTGTGCAACACGCGCAAGCAATGGCAACAGTGCCCACTCCTTCTCCTTGGTGTGTCTACTCTACAAACACAATGTGGAATGTCAACAAAGAAATCACACCAACGTGAAGGCGCTCCAAAATCAATTGTGCTCTTCATATTGCCTACGTTTTTACATATTTTAGTCGGCCACTGTCACTGTACATCATATAACGTTCATGTTCTGCCAGTGCCTTTCGACGACTGCGAGATACAGCCAATTGGTTGCGTTCAGTCCGAGGGTGTCTTGGTAGTGAAACATGATGCTTGAAGAGTTGCCATCACATGGTGGAAATTTCCACTGTGTCCCTCGGTTGTTAAATGGGAAGGGTCTCCCTTGCTGGTGTTCACTACGCTTACTCGTCCTCCACCCCTGAAGTCCTGAACAATTACAATTTAGGTAGGTAGGTCCCCATTTAAGCTTTTTCCCCAATATTTAGCCTGTATATGTTCTCCCATAGTTGTGTAGGTATTGCATGCTTGTTTGTCAACGTCGGTATGTTGAAACATTGTATCCCATTTCCATTCGCACCGGAAAGCTAATGGTTAATGTTGACATTATTGACAAAACATCTACAAGATTAATTAACCAAGGCTGAAAATTGCGGTTTAATCTCTCAAGTAATCTGTTATGCCAATAAATGTGTCGTTTAAATTAGCTATGGAATTTTTAAAACACGTTCTTAGGTATTAGCCATGATATTTGATCAAATGTCATCATCCCTGGGCTATGTTTGCTGTGTTGGGTGTAGCCTGAATGTTAAAGAATAATGTGTTTCGCGCAAACAACATGTGTCGTGTAGCCTACATGAAGGGCCCATCTTCTATTGTAGACCGTTAATCATTCGTATAACGCCAGTAAGTGATATTACATGTGTAATTCACTTACTAGCCAAATGCAGTAATTATTTTGATGGGTTTTGGAGAAGAAACAATGCAGTTTCTTCCAATGTTTGGAACTGCCCCGCGTGTGCATTTCTTATACTACAAAGGAACGTGGAAATTATTATTTTTAACCATTTGATAACCTTCACAAAGACACTTTGTCGGAGTTATAAAGTTTACATAGGTTTAATAGTTATTTTGAATAATAATTTCTCTAAGGGTGTGTTTTAATAGTTTTACAAATATAAATATAGTGGAAATATCTGAACATGTAGAAATAAATGAGAAATCGAGGTATTTTGGAGTCTACAGACTGATTCCGCCTTCTTTCGTTGATTGGGGAGGAGGGTATTTCTAGAAGATTCCTCAAGGGTTAAGTCATTTTAACCCTTAGGCTTTTTCATTATCTTTATGTCGTTAATAGGGATATGTTCTGAAAATATTCAGATTTTATTTCACTTCTCTATTTGCTACTTTGTTATTTGAAGATGTAAATCTAGATATATTGCATAGGGTTCTCAAATCCATGTTGTTCAAAAACACTCTTCTCTGTACCAGCATTGACGGAAGGTCGTAGCCTACATCATTAGCCCAGTGAGCCTACCATAACAGAGGCTCAGGCATGTCGTATCTTAAGTAGAAAGAAAGTAAGTGAAGTAGAAAGAAAGTAAGTGATTCAGGGAAAGATTTATATATGTTTTCTGGTGAAAACCTTTGCCACCAATAACGTACTTTTTTTGGCTGTTGCCAGCCATGCAGACTACTGTGAGATGGGATTATTTTAAGTAATATTGGTTTTGAGTTTCCGAATGCATCACGGTGATAATACAGTTCTGTTATATAGAGCATGCCAAAAGGGGTCATACAGTTCCCATTGTTTTGAACTTTACAATGCAATTACTAAATTGTTGCTTGGTAAAATCCAACCCACATCTTGGGTTGCTGACTGTGTGTCCACAGACAATTTTCTAGGTATCCATAAAATAAGGTCAGTTTGTAATATGGGTCACTCTGTCTCTCTGTGAAGCCTCTTTTGACACCTGTCAAAATGACTATTAATAAAGTTTAAAAGTTTGTGGTGTTTTTAATTATTCTCACAAATGGTAACACAAATTATACAGACAAAGATTGGAAGTTACTTGCAAATGTGAGAAATGCTTTTCACATTTGATAAAATCTTGATTTCACAGGTAATCTACTGATGTAACCATTTTGTGAAAGACAGAAGGCCAGGCTATTACAGAGAACACTGTAGACCTTTGATTGATTGTTTACGGTCTAATAGAAAATGGCTTAATTCTATGTCAAAGACTTTCATGTCAGCAGTGTGCAGGTGTGTTTAAATGCAGGGGCAGGCCCTGGCACTTTTTCTCAGCACACACCTGTCAGTGGGGATAGAGAAATGGGCATGCTGATTTCATTCGTCGGTATGAGGTGTGTGATGCATGGGCATGAGTGACAGAACAGATGTAGGTCAAAAAGCCCAGAGCTGTTCATGTTCGAGCAATGACGGCTGATGCAATTGGGACTGTGTGGCTCTTCTCTGGAACAGAGCAAACGTACCCTTAAACCGGTCGCAAAGTCGGGTTTGAGGTGCGTGGTGCATGGCAGCTTCTATTAACACTAATCCACTATTATTCCGGAAAGGAATCAAAGGATTTCGGGGTGATTTTCCAAAACACTGTCACTATGTCCTTTTGAAATCTGAGATAGGCATACAATGTGAGGGCTGGCTATTTTTACCAATGCTGTTGCATAATGCAATGACTAAATAGTTTGAACAATAAGAAGATGGAACTTACATATGCCTTGCACCAGCAATAATGTCTTGGTAAGAAATATTTCTTAGACTAGCTCTCATTTTTGTGTAATGGCTTTGAACCAGGTCTCTTGAAAATTTATCTGATCTCTATGAGACTAACCTGCATTGATAAATCACATTATGTAATACCACATCTTACTGCATAACCAGTTTGCTCATGGCCCTCGGGCAGGCTGACAGTCAAATCTCTATACCATCTATACCTTTATATGCAGGACATTAAGAGCAGGTAAGGTACATAATTAAGGCAGACATAAAGCTGTCTCATATCTCACAGTTCTTACATGACCCAACTGTGTGGCTGATTTAGTGCCCGATGCTATTAGGTAATGCAACCCAAGTCCTGCCACGTGCATTTAGCCAAACTTTTGCAAATCATTCCACAGAACTCAATTGGGAATGTGTTACCTTTTGGTAGCATCAAAATCATCAGTGGTGTAGTGGAGGGTAAACATAGTTTGTCCACCTTTTTGTTGCCCAACAGTTTACCCACCTTTTGCAGAAAAATGCATTGAAAGAACAGGAAGCTTTACTTTTTCACCACGACTGGCGATCAAAGTTTACCCACCTTTTTTCTTACCACTACATCATTGTGTACAATATAGGCTAGCGTTAGGGATGAATTGCATCAAATTCAAAGGCGAAAGGGTTAGATGATAGTCAACATAGAGGATCGTATGAGATCACGTCATCTTATGTAAGACTCTGGTTTACTCAGGTAGCACAGTGATAAGACCACTCAATGAAAATTACGTAGCATCAAAACAGATATTTTCAATAGTGCAAAATGTAAGTCACTTTGGACAACAGCGTCTGCAAAATTACGTAAATGTCTCTCTCAACGTTATCCCACTGCCTCTGTTTTGTTTGGCAAGTTCTCAAAATGGCATAAAGCAGTGAAAGGCAAACATGTTTGCTGATAATGCACCCCTTCCCTGGAGGAACCTGGCATATCTCAAAATGACCATACTGTCCCAGACTAAAGCTGGGCGCTGCCAACCACATGAGTCCACTAAGGGTTTTTAGAGTTTGCCCAATAGCCGCTCGCCCATAATCTCGCCAATGGGTTTGAAACAGAGAGACTCAACAAGCGATTACTTCCTGTAAATAACTAGCATGGAAGAATTTGCCACTCTCCAATTTATGTTGGTTTGTGATTCTTCCTTGCAGGTTTTACAGGAAGCAATCGCTCGATGAGTCTCGGTTTCAAATGGCTCAGGTGCCAGCACGCACTTGCTCGAAAACTTCGCAATTATGAGCAAGCGGCTAATGACATGCAGGGACTCACCTGGCCCCGGGAGCACCCTCCTCCCCTAGCAAATTCAAGGCCACTCAGATGTGGTTCTACGTCATCAGCCAACAAAAGCCATGGGCAGATCAATATGGACTGATAAGACCATCAGAACATAGGGGACCTTGGGAGAGTGTTCACAAACAAGGTTAGGACAAAACATGTACAGTACCAGGAAGAAACAACAACTACAGCCTGAACCACATCAGGCCAACAAAATAGATCTTAATGCGGAGGTCCAGCTCAAACACGCATGGACCATGCTTCGGGTGGTCCTCTTAACCACAAACCTGGTCACACATTGTTGTATTTGATTATACCTTAGTAATAGCAGGGCCTCATATATCAGGCTCTTGTACTGACCACACCAATACGTATCACTGCACCCTTCACAAGATCGTCATGAGTATGTACATTCATTCTTTTTTGACAAAGGTATGTACAGCATGACAAATGCCAGTATTGATGCTAAGGCTTGAGCAAAGAAATATGTACAACAAGGTCACTGAGTCGTACGTATGTACATAGCCGCATGTACCCATTCGTGCTAATGTTTGTTTGCATTCCTAGTATCTTAGTACTAGTGGAGGCTGCTGAGGGGAGGACGGCTCATAATAATGGCTGGAATGGAGGAAAGGGAATGGCATAAACACATGGAGACCATATGTTTGATGTATTTGATACCGTTCCACTTATTCTGCTCCAGCCATTACCATGAGCCCGTCCTTCCCAATTAAGGCACAACCAACCTCCTATGCTTAGTACAGTACATCCTTGTGACTGTAACTCATACAGTACCTTTGTGACATTGATGGCTAATATTTTCTTTGACGCAACCAAAGCTCAGGTAGGATTGTCAAACGTTTGCCTGCCGACAGTAAATCAAATCAAATTTTATTGGCCACATGCGCCGAATACAACAGGTGTAGACATTACAGTGAAATGCTTACTTACAGCCCTTAACCAACAATGCATTTATTTTTTAATAAAAAAGTCAAATAAAACAACAACAAAAAAGTGTTGAGAAAAAAAGAGCAGAAGTAAAATAAAATCACAGTAGGGAGGCTATATATACAGGGGGGGTACCGGTGCAGAGTCAATGTGCGGGGGCACCGGCTAGTTGAGGTAGTTCAGGTAATATGTACATGTGGGTAAAGTTAAAGTGACTATGCCTAAATAATTAACAGAGTAGCAGCAGCGTAAAAAAAGGTACTTAGTGCCTCTGAACAGAGTGTTGGCAGTCAGTCTCTTTTGTGTTCAGACAGCAAAGACCTTGAAGTCGTCAGCCACTCAGTCTTGTTAAAATACACCAAACCAGAAGGTGGCAGTAGTGTTGTAGAAAACCCTTGATGATACTAGCCAGATGGCCACAGATAGATAATTAGCTAGCAAGATGACAAAACATTTTTTAATTCACTCTCCATAATCATGTACAGCCCATACAGTGGGGCAAAAAAGTATTTAGTCAGCCACCAATTGTGCAAGTTCTCCCACTTAAAAAGATGAGAGAGGCCTGTAATTTTCATCATAGGTACACGTCAACAATGACAGACAAATTGAGGAAAAAAATTCCAGAAAATCACATTGTAGGATTTTTAATGAATTTATTTGCAAATTATGGTGGAAAATAAGTATTTGGTCACCTACAAACAAGCAAGATTTCTGGCTCTCACAGACCTGTAACTTCTTCTTTAAGAGGCTCCTCTGTCCTCCACTTGTTACCTGTATTAATGGCACCTGTTTGAACTTGTTATCAGTATAAAAGACACCTGTCCACAACCTCAAACAGTCACACTCCAAACTCCACTATGGCCAAGACCAAAGAGCTGTCAAAGAACACCAGAAACAAAATTGTAGACCTGCACCAGGCTGGGAAGACTGAATCTGCAATAGGTAAGCAGCTTGGTTTGAAGAAATCAACTGTGGGAGCAATTATTAGGAAATGGAAGACATAAAAGACCACTGATAATCTCCCTCGATCTGGGGCTCCACGCAAGATCTCACCCCGTGGGGTCAAAATGATCACAAGAACGGTGAGCAAAAATCCCAGAACCACACGGGGGGACCTAGTGAATGACCTGCAGAGAGCTGGGAACAAAGTAACAAAGCCTACCATCAGTAACACACTACGCCGCCAGGGACTCAAATCCTGCAGTGCCAGACGTGTCCCCCTGCTTAAGCCAGTACATGTCCAGGCCCGTCTGAAGTTTGCTAGAGTGCATTTGGATGATCCAGAAAAGGATTGGGAGAATGTCATATGGTCAGATGAAACTAAAATATAACTTTTTGGTAAAAACTCAACTCGTCGTGTTTGGAGGACAAAGAATGCTGAGTTGCATCCAAAGAACACCATATCTACTGTGAAGCATGGGGGTGGAAACATCATGCTTTGGGGCTGTTTTTCTGCAAAGGGACCAGGACGACTGATCCGTGTAAAGGAAAGAATGAATGGGGCCATGTATCGTGAGATTTTGAGTGAAAACCTCCTTCCACCAGCAAGGGCATTGAAGATGAAACGTGGCTGGGTCTTTCAGCATGACAATGATCCCAAACACACCGCCCGGGCAACGAAGGAGTGGCTTCGTAAGAAGCATTTCAAGGTCCTGGAGTGGCTTAGCCAGTCTCCAGATCTCAACCCCATAGAAAATCTTTGGAGGGAGTTGAAAGTCCGTGTTGCCCAGCGACAGCCCCAAAACATCACTGCTCTAGAGGAGATCTGCATGGAGGAATGGGCCAAAATACCAGCAACAGTGTGTGAAAACCTTGTGAAGACTTACAGAAAACGTTTGACCTGTGTCATTGCCAACAAAGGGTATATAACAAAGTATTGAGAAACTTTTGTTATTGACCAAATACTTATTTCCCACCATAATTTGCAAATAAATTCATTAAAAATCCTACAATGTGATTTTCTGGATTATTTTTTCTCATTTTGTTTGTCATAGTTGACGTGTACCTATGATGAAAATTACAGGCCTCTCTCATCTTTTTAAGTGGGAGAACTTGCACAATTGGTGGCTGACTAAATACTTTTTTCCCCCACTGTATATACAGTTTTAGCTAGCTGGCTAACATTAGCATGATTCGCTAGCTAGCGATCTGTTGTGCTAGCTAGGTAAAGTAAAGCTACTGCATTGACTCTCAACAGCTACAGGCAGCTGCTTAATGGAAACAAATCCATTGTAATTATAATGTTACTAGCTACATTGGCTTGGTAGCTAGCTTGGTTAGTGTTGTGTTTATTGTGCTGCACTTACCACCCCATTCGTTTCATATGAAGTGTGTGTGACTTCCTTGCTCGCTTAGCAAGCTAACGTTAGCTAGCTAACTAAAGCTAGTGCACATTATCAAACTTAACAAAAAAAATCCTTCTTCAAGCACAAAACTCATTAGCTACAGTGGGGAGAACAAGTATTTGATACACTGCCGATTTTGCAGGTTTTCCTACTCACAAAGCATGCAGGTCTGTAATTTTTATCATATGTACACTTCAACTGTGAGATACAGAATCTAAAACAAAAATCCAGAAAATCACATTGTATGATTTTTAAGTAATTAATTTGCATTTTATTGCATGACATAAGTATTTGATACATCAGAAAAGCAGAACTTAATATTTGGTACAGAAACCTTTGTTTGCAATTACAGAGATCATAAGTTTCCTGTAGGTCTTGACCAGGTTTGCACACACTGCAGCAGGGATTTAGGCCCACTCCTCCATACAGACCTTCTCCAGATCCTTCAGGTTTCGGGGCTGTCGCTGGGCAATACGGACTTTCAGCTCCCTCCAAAGATTTTCTATTGGGTTCAGGTCTGGAGACTGGCTAGGCCACTCCAGGACCTTGAGATGCTTCTTACGGAGCCACTCCTTAGTTGCCCTGGCTGTGCGTTTCTTGTCGTTGTCATGCTGGAAGACCCAGCCACGACCCATCTTCAATGCTCTTACTGAGGGAAGGAGGTTGTTGGCCAAGATCTCGCGATACATGGCCCCATCCATCCTCCCCTCAATACGGTGCAGTCGTCCTGTCCCCTTTGCAGAAAAGCATCCCCAAAGAATGATGTTTCCACCTCCATGCTTCACGGTTGGGATGGTGTTCTTGGGGTTGTACTCATCTTTCTTCTTCCTCCAAACACGGCGAGTGGAGTTTAGACCAAAAAGCTATATTTTTGTCTTATCAGACCACATGACCTTCTCCCATTCCTCCTCTGGATCATCCAGATGGTCATTGGCAAACTTCAGACGGGCCTGGACATGTGCTGGTTTGAGCAGGGGGACCTTGCGTGCGCTGCAGGATTTTAATCCATGAAGGCGTAGTGTGTTACTAATGGTTTTCTTTGAGACTGTGGTCCCAGCTCTCTTCAGGTCATTGACCAGGTCCTGCCGTGTAGTTCTGGGCTGATCCCTCACCTTCCTCATGATCATTGATGCCCCACGAGGTGAGATCTTGCATGGAGCCCCAGACCGAGGGTGATTGACCGTCATCTTGAACTTCTTCCATTTTCTAATAATTGCGCCAACAGTTGTTGCCTTCTCACCAAGCTGCTTGCCTATTGTCCTGTAGCCCATCCCAGCCTTGTGCAGGTCTACAATTTTATCCCTGATGTCCTTACACAGCTCTCTGGTCTTGGCCATTGTGGAGAGGTTGGAGTCTGTTTGATTGAGTGTGTGGACAGGTGTCTTTTATACAGGTAGCGAGTTCAAACAGGTGCAGTTAATACAGGTAATGAGTGGAGAACAGGAGGGATTCTTAAAGAAAAACTAACAGGTCTGTGAGAGCCGGAATTCTTACTGGTTGGTAGGTGATCAAATACTTATGTCATGCAATAAAATGCAAATTAATTACTTAAAAATCATACAATGTTATTTTCTGGATTTTTGTTCTAGATTCCGTCTCTCACAGTTGAAGTGTACCTATGATAAAAATTACAGACCTCTACATGCTTTGTAAGTAGGAAAACCTGCAAAATCGGCAGTGTATCAAATACTTGTTCTCCCCACTGTAGATGTAAAAGATGTAAAGACTTGCGCTAGATTTTTAAAAATTTTATGCATCTTTATTGTTTTAGTTAGAACATTTCTGATTAAAAGGGTGGATTAGCGCTCTTTTTTTCCTTTTTCTTGTCACTCCTGTCGGCTCCACCACGTGAAGGTTTGTGCTCTCTGATTGGCTCAAAGTCAAGTTGTTGGCCACTGCCGACCATTGCGATTCTAGAAGTACACAGAAGGTACATCTTTTGTTCTAGCAAGAGAAGGATCAGCCTCCTACGGCAGTCAGATTCTCGGTGTGTTTCATGCTTAGCAGATTTCACTGTGAGATTGATCTTCAACGATATTGATACTTTCACATGGGATGCCAAGATCTTTTAGACTAAACCAGATGTTCTATTGAACAGTTTGCATTGTGCACTTCTACAGCACTGTATTGCTTTGATAGATTCAGGAGTAAGTGTTGCATGAAATGGTAAAGGCATTGCAGTCATGTCACAGCTGGTGTAGAGATGTGAGGTTCTGAGGAATGGCTTATATTTAGTTCTGTTACTATGTGGACTTTGGCCTAATGGGAGTATCTCAGCCTCTATCAGATAATTTCTCCCACTCCAGTCCAGCTATGCTCTCAGTCAAATCCCATAGATGAATCCAACCCTGTGTTCTCAAGGCTAACCTGTGTTCTCAATGCTAACTTGTGTTCTTGAGGCAACCTTGCTCTCTCGATGCTAACTTGTGTTCTTTGGGCTAACTTGTGCTTAATGCTAACATGTGTTCTTTAGGATAACTTGTGCTCTCAATGCTAACTTGGTTCTTAAAGCCACCTTTTGAGCTCAAGAACCCTTTTTAAGAGTGTAGAAGCGAAACCTCAGCACTGTTGGCTAACGTGGACATCAAGGCTAACAAATTCACTATTTATAGACGCCAGCTCACATGCTCTGACCTGTGGGAATGCTAGCGAACACACCTACTTGTTAGATGATATTGGCAAAGGCCTAACCAAACACCTTGCAAGTTTTTGGATGGAGAGAGAGCTGAGAATAGAGAATATTACCGCTGGGTATTTACTGATACCAGACAGGTGAATAGCAGCAGTGTTACGAAGCAACCTTTCTATGTCAAATTGGAGTTTCCGACGTTCAGAAACCATTCTCGCGAGTTGAATGGGGAGAAGGAACACCTAAATTCAACATTGGGTTTAAAACTGATCAGTGGCCGACATTCAAAGCTTTACTAGTTGTGCAGTTGGATACAAGGACTCTCACAGCCAACAATAGTAACTAGCTAGTGTAGATAAGCAGTGGATCGGATGCATTTCCAAGTAGGCTACATGAGTCGACCCCATCTTGAACTGGGCTCTGCACATGCCCATAACACCCAGGCATTTATGGTGGAGCTGAAATTGTGGCAAGGAGCCTCGGAGAGTGGACATGTAGAATGTGTCACGTCTGTGAGAGAGAAAGATCGGTACATGCCACTCATAGTTAACTTGCATGTGCAGACAACGTCTAAATAGTTGATCTGTGGTCATCAGCTTGACTGACAGGGTGGTTAGGACACTTTCATTTTAATAGGTAATGATTATAGTAATTACTAAACATTGTGGGGATATCAATGTAATCCTCGGCCGAGTCATACCAAAGACTGTAAAAATGGGAACCGATGCGTCTCTGCTTGACACTGCTTGGCGCTGCTTGATAGGCCATGCGATAGACTAGCGTCCTGTCCAGGAGGTGTACTTGTACCTCAAAATACGCTTTTGGCTGGTTGTACCCCTTCGACAATGCCATTAAAGATGCTTCACGGATGTAACCCCACTCGGTGAATTTCAGGGTAGTCCCACATGCAGGATACCCTTGACTTTCTCCTAAACTACCCTGAGGTGGTCAGCCGATCAGAGTATTTTTCAACGTCATGTTGTACCAGGACTATTTGTATTGACCCCCCCTTTTTAACACTGCTGCTGCTCGCTGTTAATTATCTATGCATAGTCACTTTACCCCTACCTACATGTGCAAATTACCTCAATTACCTCGACTAACCTGTACCCCCGCACATTGAGTGGTACCGGTACCCCCTGTGTATACAGTGAGGGGAAAAAAGTATTTGATCACCTGCTGATTTTGTACGTTTGCCCACTGACAAAGACATGATCAGTCTATAATTTTAATGGTAGGTTTATTTGAACAGTGAGAGACAGAATAACAACAAAAAAATCCAGAAAAACGCATGTCAAAAATGTTATAAATTGATTTGCATTTTAATGAGGGAAATAAGTATTTGACCCCTCTGCAAAACATGACTTAGTACTTGGTGGCAAAACCCTTGTTGGCAATCACAGTGGTCAGACGTTTCTTGTAGTTGGCCACCAGGTTTGCACACATCTAAGGAGGGATTTTGTCCCACTCCTCTTTGCAGATCTTCTCCAAGTCATTAAGGTTTCGAGGCTGACGTTTGGCAACTCGAACCTTCAGCTCCCTCCACAGACTTTCTATGGGATTAAGGTCTGGAGACTGGCCAGGCCACTCCAGGACCTTAATGTGCTTCTTCTTGAGCCACTCCTTTGTTGCCTTGGCCGTGTGTTTTGGGACATTGTCATGCTGGAATACCCATCCACAACCCATTTTCAATGTCCTGGCTGAGGGAAGGAGGTTCTCACCCAAGATTTGACGGTACATGGCCCCGTCCATCGTCCCTTTGATGCGGTGAAGTTGTCCTGTCCCCTTAGCAGAAAAACACCCCCAAAGCATGATGTTTCCACCTCCATGTTTGACGGTGGGTATGGTGTTCTTGGGGTCATAGGCAGCATTCCTCCTCCTCCAAACACGGCGAGTTGAGTTGATGCCAAAGAGCTCCATTTTGGTCTCATCTGACCACAACACTTTCACCCAGTTCTCCTCTGAATCATTCAGATGTTCATTGGCAAACTTCAGACGGCCATGTATATGTGCTTTCTTGAGCAGGGGGACCTTGCGGGCGCTGCAGGATTTCAGTCCTTCACGGCGTAGTGTGTTACCAATTGTTTTCTTGGTGACTATGGTCCCAGCTGCCTTGAAATCATTGACAAGATCCTCCCGGGTAGTTCTGGGCTGATTCCTCACCGTTCTCATGATCATTGCAACTCCACGAGGTGAGCCCCAGGCCGGAGCCCCAGGCCGAGGGAGATTGACAGTTATTTTGTGTTTCTTCCATTTGCGAATAATCGCACCAACTGTTGTCACCTTCTCACCAAGCTGCTTGGCGATGGTCTTGTAGCCCATTCCAGCCTTGTGTAGGTCTACAATCTTCTCCCTGACCTCCTTGGAGAGCTCTTTGGTCTTGGCCATGGCGGAGAGTTTGGAATCTGATTGATTGATTGCTTCTGTGGACAGGTGTCTTTTATACAGGTAACAAGCTGAGATTAGGAGCACTCCCTTTAAGAGTGTGCTCCTAATCTCAGCTCGTTACCTGTATAAAAGACACCTGGGAGCCAGAAATCTTTCTGATTGAGAGGGGGTCAAATACTTATTTCCCTCATTTAAATGCAAATCAATTTATAACATTTTTGACATGAGTTTTTCTGTATTTTTTAGTTGTTATTCTGTCTCTCACTGTTCAAATAAACCTACCATTAAAATTATAGACTGATCATTTCTTTGTCAGTGAGCAAACGTACAAAATCAGCAGGGGATCAAATACTTTTTTCCCTCACTGTAGCCTCGTTATTGTTATTTTTTGTATTTTATTGTTTTACTTTAATTTTTCTTAAAACTGCATTGTTGGTTAAGAGCTTGTAAGTAAACATTTCACAGTAAGGTCTATACCTGTTGTATTCAGCACATGGGACAAATACTATTTGATTTGATTTGACACTAGTGGCGCAGTGGTCTAAGGCACTGCATCGCAGTGCTAGCTGTGCCAATAGAGATCCTGGTTCGAATCCAGGCTCTGTCGTAGCCGGCCGCGACCGGGAGACCCATGGGGCGGCGCACAATTGGCCCAGCGTCGTCCAGGGTAGGGGAGGGAATGGCCGGCAGGGATGTAGCTCAGTTGGTAGAGCATGGCGTTTGCAACGCCAGGGTTGTGGGTTCGATTCCCACGGCCAGTATGAAAAATAAAAAATAATGTATGCACTCACTAACTGTAAGTCGCTCTGGATAAGAGCGTCTGCTAAATGACTAAAATGTAAAATGTAAATGTAGTAACTAGTGTGTGGAAGGGCTTGCACTGTATTCGTTCCTTATTGACCTTTCAGCTTTCGAGGGATTACCAGAACGAGAATTGTGTTATATCCTCTTTTTACTTTTGAATGCCAGTGCTACACACCTGATAGTACACATAGGCTAAGGACTTCTAATGGTTCACCAGACATAAGCATAGAGTTACATAGCAAAGATCAAAAAGCTGTGGTCTCTCAACACATTCTAAACTGTTATGAAGTAAGGTCCCAGACATTCTTCCAGCAATGTTGATGTTGGACGGAAAGAGATGTTGATTTGTTTGACAAAACAAAAGCGGCACTTTCCATTACAGTCCTGGTGATATGTCATGTCATCTGGTCAATCATTCACCGCCTACCGGAGATATTTGCAGCAAGTCACATGGCGTCTGAGGTACCGACTTATTTTGGTTTACTTAAAATTCCTGCTTTTTATAGTTGGCTAGAGAGCTGTGGAGGCTGCTGGTATGAGGCTAGTCTGACGACGGCGCTGGCAATTGCTGTCTACAGTTTGTAGTTGTGCGTGCATCTTTCCTGGGACAGGACCCTGTATTCACCCTATTACAGATGCCTGTAGTATTGTGGTGATATGGTGTTTCAGCTGTTCCAGTTACCTGCTGGTGCCAGTGGACTGGTTTGGTGTTTTTGTTTTGGAAGATAAGAGAGGTCAGGAGGCCCCTTGACCTGTAATTGACAACCCCTGTTTACCAACTGCTGTTGACACAACCTGTGGGTATCCTGCTGCAGAAATAACCCCACTATAGGGCATCTACAGGCCAGATCCTACTCTGTCGACGTCAGAGACCCCTCGTAAAAAGTTAATAAGTTGGAGGGGGAGTATTTGCCTTCAATCCAGTGGGTTTTTGGGGGACCACAGTTGAAGTACTTCCAGTAATGCAGTTAATGCAAGAATCTAGCTCTTGGTTTTCACAGAGACACAGAAGGAGAGGTAGTTGCATTCAAATTACTGTAAAAAATACCATAGAAAGTTCAGCCCATGTAGATTAAACTTCTGCTATACAGCAGGAAAACATTGCCTCTTATTTATAGCCCATTATCTACAATGGTGCTCTGAGAATGCCAGCAATGCTTGGTACTGTATATTCCTCCAGGTAGATGCTTGAGCTTTTCAGAATAGGACATCTGTTACTGTATGAATATTGAGTTGATTGAAGGTGGCCTCTAATATACAGAAGAACCCAATGCAAAGTGTTCCGTAAGTTCTTCAATGTCAATAAAAAAATGTTTACTGGAACAATAATTACAGGAAGGTTTCATTTATATCCACATTTCAAAGGAGTGTTTGAAGATGGGAATGTCTTGACATGGGGAAATAGCTGGGGTAAGGAGTGCAACTGGTCAGAGGGCTAAGCTGTTGTTATTTCCGTGGTCAATCCATGTGAGGTCGAATAAATATGCATCTTCTTGTGTGTGAGAGATGGAAGTAATATGACATGAAAAATGCCATGATAAAACTATTTTTGGTTAGGTTTCACTGGCTTCTATAATGTTGAGCTTTGCTTCAGCCAATGCAGTAGTTATTGTCTTAATAACGTTGATGTCAAGGCTTTTTGTGTTGAGTAGTTTAACATTTGTGTTGTGTTGTAATGACTAAAGCAAGTCTCTGTGTGTTTGAGTTGTGGCTGGAGCAGGCTTGTTCCAGTCAGTCGCTTCTCCTGTGTGACCTGGACAGGTCTAGAACTGCACATGATTGGTTCAGAGACATGAGACTGTTTGGTGTGAACCCCTTGCACTTCGGAAGTGTGTCGCCATTTAAGGAATGCCCCCGTTGCCAGAAGGAAGTCTGTGAAGATGTCAGGCGTGGTCAGTAGGAATTTCACTAGAATTAACCTTTTAATTTCATTAATTTCTCTTACTTTGTCGTAAAAATGTCACTCTGGTTGAGCTCTGATTTGAATTTCTGAACTTGTTTTTTATAAATTGTCTGAATAGGCCGGATATTTTCCATGTCATTTGCCATAGTGGTGATGCATTGCCAATGGTAGCATAGAGGAGTATTTCTGTTTGTGTTTTCGGTCTATTGGTGCTTAGTAACAGATCATTTTCCGTGAGTGATGATTGAGGTATAGATGGAGATAATGCTACATCATTAACCCTTGTTGAATTGTCTTCCAGCTTTGGATCCTCCTGACTGACTCAATCTTTGAATGGTTGAGATAACTTACTTGCAAAATTGGTTTGTTTTGTCTCTTGTTTTGTCTCTTAACATGTAACTAATTACAAATACTACATGTGAATATACTACATGATATTTAGGTTATTCTGTGGAGATTTTAATTGTTCTGGATGTTTGAGTGATGTTGTGTGAACGTACTGCTCTGCCTCTGCTGTAACAGGTGTGGACCAGACAATACTTTCAGTATTCTTTATTTTAGTTTAGAAAATGTGAAGGTTGGTTGTGGACTCAATAGAAGCATTTAGTGTGTGTGATTTGAAGTTTCTCTGTGTATAATGTGTGTGTGTGTGTGTGTGTACGTGTGTGTGAGGGGGATTACAAAGTTGGACTGTTAAGACTCCATCCTTCAGCAGAGTGTGACCTTGCGCTCAACGACACACTCAGCTGCGGCCTCTGATTGGCGGACAGTGTCACAGCCTCCCCGGTGGATGCCAGTCGCTTAACAGTACGCTGAGTAAACCCATGGTAGTAGGGGGTAGGAGTAGTGGGAAGGGAGGGGTGTGTGGTTGAGGACAGGACAGGACAGGGTAGGACAGTGACCGCAGCATGAGGACGGTACCGTTTGCTCCCAGGGATGACCACCCGGGGTGTGTGCTCGGCGGGCTATCACAGAACAAACAGCAGTTGATGCAACAACGCTCACTGTGCAATCTTGGCCGAGCTTTCAGGATGTCTGTGTGCTGTCCCTCTCTCTTTCCCTCTATCTCTCTCTCTAACTCCTCCCTGTCTTCTCCTCCCTCGCTCTCTCTTTCTGCCTTTCTCCCTCTCTCTCTTGCTCCTATTTCATTGACGTGGGGGGGTTGTTGGCTTCAGGCTCCTGACGTGATTGGCCAGGGTGGGTTCTTCCCCTGCTCTTTAAAAGCCTTCCTCTCACCTGGGTTACAAAAAAGCAGCAGCTCATACCTCTCCTGGCTGCTCACTAGTACTGTCCTCATTCTCCAACCAAAACAAACAGAAAACCCCACGTCGGAACCCCACTCTGTCATCTCTGAAGGAGTGAGTATGTCTCCTTTTCCACATGATTTATCTGCTTCTTATGTAGGGAACTTTAGTTACCTTGGTCTAAGTTTATGATTCAAATAGGCACTAAGTTGTAACTGCTGAGAAAATAAAAAATATTGTAGAGAAAAGTGTAGAATTTTCCACCGTTTTCTTGAGAAACTGTAGATGCACCTAGCTAAATTAGTTTGTCTTGTGCTTAAAGATTGTGCTAGGTATTTCATTGGTTGAAATTCAGTAGGTTTCCTTTGAGAATGAGTTTGTAGGTTTATTAGATGTTTTGTTGGGTTGTTGAGAGAACAAAGGCATTGCTGAAGTGGGACTAATTTGAGTGGTAGTTTGAGTTAGACAGAGCTAATCTTTGAGCTAATGATGTGTTGTCTACCTCCAGTAAGAATGGAATCCTATGGTACTGTACTTTTGTTGTGTCCTTAAACTTGGAGTTGAGTGTTATGTAAGTTTCACAGACTTATTTTCTGCTACTTCTGGACAAATAAAACTAATGAAGTTCATGTTTTTCCCATTCAGATGATTGATGTCACGCTGTTGGCAAATTGGATTAGAAGAATTAATCTCTTTTGATGAGTGTTTGTTGTGTCACAGTTCTACATGCTCTATTAAAAGTGTTGTAGCCTTGTTGTATGCAAGCACACTATATTAGATTTAGGCGTTAGGCATTTTCAAGAAGGTTCTTTATTTGCACAGTGTACAAGGCTTGGTGTCAAATATTGTATTTGATAATGCAATACCCGATTTGGCATACAGATGCCATATCTTAATTTGATCATCCTGTTGTTGCAGGAATTTTCCTTCACAGCAGGACATGCAAACTTTAAAAAGGCTTCTAAAGTTTGTAATTTCCACTTTAAAATGTCATATTTGATTTGCCCTAATGAAAAAAGTATCAACCCCTACACAAAATGTCCATTAATTATAATCCACGTAATAATTCACATTTCCTGTTGCTGCAGGATTATTTTCCTGCTGTAGCAAACTGGCTCAGATTAAGATCCTACGTCTGTACTTGCGTGCATTTATCACATATGTTTTATCAAACAGCAAATGCACAAACAGACACATTGACAAACACACTGTGACAACTTTAAATCAAATTCAGTTGTTGTTATCCAATATAAAATGTGTTTCAAACAATCATATGCAAAAGTAGAGGTGGTTTTAACAACAGTGGGTAAAGCATACATTTCGGATGTGCATGAAAAGCAAAGGTTCGAGGATTTTGCTGGGGTTATGGCTTAGTCATAACATAACACAAGGCATATGCATGGGGAGCAGTGGAGTGCTTAGCTGCCTGGGTGAAGGGGGTCTGGCTGAGCAGGTTCCTTCTTATTTGCAGAAGGGTAGCACACTGGGGAGGTGTACAGTTGGGACAATGATTGATTGTGTTTTTTTGCATGCACACTTTCGAACACAAAGATACAAATATCTACCAATACGAAGGTATAGTCTTACCAGGCAATCTATCTATCTAGAGGAGACATAACATAGGAAATGTACTAGGACACACAGTAGTTCCAGGAACGCAACTGGCACATGCACAGCAGGAACCGGAATGTGATCAAACCAGAACTGTGTAGAGTAGACATGCTAGGTAAAACTAAGTATGTAGAGACATGCTTCACAAACAGCTAATGATTGGCTTGGCTATATGTTTCCAGACAGGGTAGATGACAGCAGTCACAACAAAAGAGGTGTGTGGTAAGAAACAGGTTCAGGCATGTCTGTTTATGGCTTCTCCACAGAATGGAGTTAAAGGTAGGCCATGGATCTCTGTCTTGACTGGGTACAACATGGAGGACCTACTGTGCATAGACTTACTTATGTAATGGCTTCTTGACTGTTAACGTGGCGTGCTTTGACGATTATGTGAGGATGATGGATTTTATACTTGGCCCAGTTTCATCAGCGCCTTTCAATGCCTGGGGCAAGAGTTGAAATGTATTTTCTAGTACTAAAAATCCTTTCGAATAGTTTTTACAATGCTTGTTTTTTGATGGGCAACACTGAAATGTAAATTCATGGACTTGGGTTGGGGTTGTATTCCATAACTGATTGTTTATGGCTTTGTCACAGCGTCGGACAACCATGTTTGTTACTTTGGTTTTGATGTGTATCACCGTTGTGTTTTTCCTGGGGTATTGGTCGGTAGGACAGGGGAGGGAGCAGGGTGCGACTTTTGGGAACCTGGCTGGACATGGGCCCTGGCTGCTCGGCTGTTTTTACCCATTCCTGTCAAAGAAGCCTTTGTATGGGAAGAACAGCACTGTGGGTAATTGGCTGTTAAAATAATTTAGCAGAACTCTGTGTGCGCTGCCCAGTGCCTCATCTTGTTGTTACGTAATAGCGGCAATCAAATGTTCAATAGAATGGAAATAAGAACACATGCCCCCTGCCGGCTCACCACTTCATGCACTCAGTGCATTCAATTGAATTGGGTTAAACGTGGACAGCAATACAGACAGGCCTTTGTAGCTTGCTCTCCCAGAGGTTAGGAACATTTGGTCGGAAACTTGCCTGCCTCATGGCCCCATTAGCCAACCTCTTTGACCTGTATTTAGGATTCAGACGTGTTTTTGACATAATGTTGAGACTTGCTTTAACCCACCTGAAATGAATTTGGTTATAGTATCATAAAGGAAACTGCACTGCAACAATAGAACATGGGCGTGTGTCTGAAAGGGTTACTTAGAGGTTATTTTAGGGAAAATAATGTGTGCTATTCTCAAAAAATAGGAGATATGTA
Organism: Coregonus clupeaformis; assembly: GCF_020615455.1. NCBI lineage: Eukaryota > Metazoa > Chordata > Actinopteri > Salmoniformes > Salmonidae > Coregonus > Coregonus clupeaformis. Next base: position 116,567 of record NW_025533745.1, on the reverse strand, counting down.
AAATTGAGGTCACAATTTATATGGAATTTTACGGTATGTCAAGCAAAAAAATACTACAATTACTTATCTACATCGACTACAAAATCCCTTTGAACTTGATACAGTTGGAGGCCATTTTGTTAACTCTCAGTGTACAGCAGAGTACAAAAGGTATCCAAAACCAATCAGCACGGAACGTCAAGATTCCAATGCGTGACAGGAACAGTGATATTGTTTATGAAAGATGCCTTAGTTAAAGCACACTGAAGTGCGTGAGCTACCAACATGTATCGAATGGGGAGATAAAATGGTGCTGCAGGTTCAGGGGAATGTGACACAGAATGGTGTGTGTAGAATGACACCTTGTCTTCCCCTTGAAGTGTCCTTTGTCAAGGCCCTAGAGTTCTGGCCAGTCAGATAAGACTCATTGAATGTATCTTCATAACAGTAACTAGCTCATTGTTGACAGATTGTTACACAGTCAAATCAGAGAATACTTGTGGCCATGACCTTTTTGACTGGACATGTGCTACTTTTTATCTTATTAGGGATCTTCTCACTATAGGGGGCTAGTCAAAGTGTAATTACAAAGAAATGATGGCTAGTTGAGGCCCAAAACGTTTAGTCAACATTGAGACAACATTGAATGATTGGTTGTATGTTTGCTGGTTATAAGGGCTTCCCGCCACATCAGTAGCTATGAATATTTGTATAACGTTTCCTATCTCTCCCTTTGCTGTTTTCTGCAGGTATTTGCCCTATAGTGTAAGGCTGAGATAAAGCACGCCAACCTACCGAGTACAACTGCTCTGCTTTGGACTGTGACCCCTTCCCCAGCCCCGCACCACTACAGCCGTAACCATGGACCGCGTGGAGCTGAAGAAAGTCTGCACGGAGGCAGACGATGACAGCACAGACAGTTTGGACGACCGCTTCACAGAGCCCATCGACTCAGAGAAGGCCACCATCAACAGGTGTGGTTCAATACTATATTCATTATTTTATCTGAGACTTTCTACAGAAAAAACAGGAAGGAAAGCGCATTGCCTTAGTTGTTGCGACAAGAATGTGTTCTTTGCCGAATTGTAGATGTTAGATCCTCTAACTCCCCTGTAAATAAATTATGTTCTTTATCATCAATTTCTTGTCTCCTACCTATCATTGTCTAATGAACACAATGCTTTTCAATACACTGGTCAGGAGAATCTCTCAACTCATAGCTTCACTGTAAACCGCCAACAGATTAGCTACACTGTAATCTCATTGCTTCAATCACCAAATAAATAGTTTACAAAAGCCCAATAGAAGCTTGAACTAGCATAACTGACCCTATAACCACTCATAAAGTCATAACATAGCTGTCATAAACTAGTCGTAAATAATTATTTTAAACTAGAGATTGATTCAATGATTGTACATCTGCAGTCACTTCCTGGATGAGGATGGAGATGCAGAGAGCCACAAGTTTCTCACTAATGGGATTATGAAGAAGAAGAAGTACGAGGAGTATCAAGAAGAATACGTAAGAAGACTGATGATAAACTATCGATGACAACACATGCATGTTTGCTCTTGCTCTTGCAACGACTTTGACCATTTCCTCAAAAGCTATCTGCTTTTATTGAATCCTTCCTTCCGAGGAACCCTTTCGTAGGAACTGATAGTTACGCGTGTGTGACGGGTGTTGTCTGCGCAAGCGTGCATGCATATGTGTGTGTGAAATGTTCTTGTTTACGATCAGTTGAACTCATGGTAAACTCTCTCTTACCCGCTCTCTCTAACTTTCTCTCTCTCAGCACCCTGGACATACCTCCTTTGGTATGTCAGTCTTCAACCTGAGTAATGCAATCATGGGCAGCGGCATTCTGGGTCTCTCCTACGCCATGGCCAACACTGGCATTGTGCTTTTTGTGTAAGTGTGTGCCAACTTCTGCCATAGAGACAATGTGGAATGGGGTCAGTGTTTGGTTTCTGCCACAGTCAAGTGATTAAAGCACCAGTTAATAAAGTAAAGTATTCTGTCTGCATCGTATAGTATTACTGATAGGACTGCTTTAGAGTCTTTGGTATAGCAAGTGGGGTTTGACAACAGGGTTAGTGGTGGGGTATGTATTCGGGAATAGGCAGACACAGACACTAACTGGCTCGGAAATCAGGACCTTTTTGTGACAAACCAGGTTTCTCAAATGTCCAAAACAGGATGGTTATTCTTTCTTTCAGTCCTGTTTCCGCTGTATATGGCTGGGCTTTACCAAGAAATGATTTAGTGACTGAGTACTTTCACTAAGCAAAAACTAAAAAACTAAAAAATTATCATTTTCGCCATATCCCTGAAAGTGATTGAAGGACAGGAGACAAGGAAGTAGATTAGGAACCCACTTGATGATTATAGTGGCGCAGCCGGTTTGTTTCCGGTCCTAAGGAGTTTACAGGGAGTCCCTTAACGTCAGTCCCCCTCATCAATTGCGACATCTTACTTCCCCACCATCTATTCTGGGCTTCCCTGACATTCCGGAAGGTGGTATTACATAACACCCATTTGATACAGTCATTCACCTGCTTGCCTGTCTCTGGCCAACAATAGTACAGGGAGGGGTACAGGGGCAACTCTCAATTCAAAAACAACATCTTTAATTCAGTTAGTTTAATATGTTAGAGCCCATTGGAGGCTGGATGATTGGGTTAGAGGCTCCTTGGTGACCTCTTTAAGCATAAGGTGATAGATTTAAGGCTGCTCATGTTCAGCCGATGCGGGAAACCCATACCTCCCCTCCAGGAATAACTCACAAGTTACTTTATTTACTTATATAAGAGCCTAGAGTGTAGTCTGGTCTCTAGGCAGTGGCACGCATTGGTCTACCACTCTTTTGTCTGAGCTGGCACTTATATATTGACATGGCATGATAGTGTCTTTGACATGTGCTTTAGGCATTGGAACATGGTCTTCTCAAATAGGCAATAAATGCTTGCCAGAGAAAGCATCCGGACCCCCCTCAAGTGAAATACGACTAAGGTTCTAAAAGCTAAGTTTACTTCCCTAAATAGGTCATGGGGAAAACAGAGTGAGAGTGACTAGGGGGGGAAACTAGTGAAAGTTATTATGTAGGGTGTTTTGTAACCCAGTTGATTCCCCTCCAAGTGTTGTTCATTGTGATTTGTGTAAGATTTCCGTATGGTAGAGCCAAATGCTAATGTCTGACTGCTTTCTATCCCAACGTAGAATCCTTCTCTTGGGTGTGGCCATCTTGTCGTTGTACTCCGTTCACTTGCTGTTAGTGACTGCAAAAGAAGGAGGTGGGTGTCATTTTTAAACTCATGAACATATATGTCTGTCTGTCATTAGTCTCTGTCTGTCTATCTGTCTGTCTGTCTGGCCTCAATTTCCTGCTACTTTTTCTCTGTATATTTGAATATCAATCATCACCACATTGTCATTCTAACAGGTTCTCTCATCTATGAGAAGTTGGGAGAGCGAGCTTTTGGCTGGCCGGGGAAAATGGCTGCATTTGGATCGATAACCCTTCAAAATATTGGTGGTAAGTGAACAGCTAATGTTGCATTAATTGTAGTGTTATAATTCTATTTTGATATGTTCATGCTGTGGACATGCTAGTTGGTTTCAGTGTGGTCAAATCTTTCTGTTTTTTGTGTTTATTTGCACACAGCCATGTCCAGCTACCTCTTCATTGTAAAGTATGAGCTGCCAGAAGTGATCCGTGCCTTCATGGGACTGGAGGAGAGCTCTGGGTAAGTGTCTGTCTGTCATTGGTTAACTATTTCATCAAATCAGTTATTTGTAGTTCATTTGACACAGATGGCACAACACACTACACAGTTTGGTTGGTGTATTTATAGATGGATGGATTGATGCTCTGTGTGTGAGACCTGTTCTCTCTGCGTTGTGTACAGTGAATGGTACATGAACGGAAACTACCTGGTTGTGTTTGTATCCATCGGTATCATCCTGCCTCTCTGTATACTCAAAAACCTGGGTAAGTGGTGTGTGTGTGTGTGTGTGTGTCTGGGCATGTGAGTGTGTGCGGGAACGAGTGTGTGTGTTTCCGAGTTAGTCTTTGTGTACTTTGTTTACATAATGTGTGTGAGTGTTTGCGTGATTGTAAATGAGTTTCTCTCTAATTCTCTCTCTTGTCGCTAGGCTACCTTGGCTACACCAGTGGCTTCTCCCTATCCTGCATGGTGTTTTTCCTGGGAGTGGTAAGTTCAACCTGTCTCCTCTTGCTTCGCTAGTTTAGCATTTTTAGCCCGCTGAATGACTGATCAATGACGGGTGATGGTGCTGATAAATGGTATTATATACAGTACCATCAGATGTGAGATAAGACGGCTACATTTCACCTTCCGTCAATATGGCAACAACTCCTGCTTTTTATGATCTCTGACGTTCTTTTTCTGTCCTGTCACGTTTCAATGCAGACAGAAAATACTTGTTGCCAAAATAGTACATTTCGCCTATGTTGCTTTTGTATTCTTGGCGCACGGCGTCTTGATTGTACCTACTTTCTCCTCCTTAAATGTCATCCTGACAGTTTGTAGGGTATTATGCCAGTGCTGGCTTTGCTCTCACAGGCAATGTGGCCGATTTGCATGCCATGGGAGCTCCTAGTAACATTTAGAATATGCCTGCTGTGGCTTTCAGCTGGTTAGTTACCATACATGAGATTAGAGATGAGTTTATCAATAGCCTTCTATTGATATCTTAAACTCCACTTTGGCCCACTTGCTCTCTAGTGGTGTATCATATTAAACACTGATACAGTCTGTGTCATCATTAATGAAATAGATCTATGCTTGCGGCCACACTTAGCTTTACACGGAATTGAAAGATTATAGGATGGAAGGAACTCATTGCTCTGCAATATAATGGCATATAATGGAATGCTGCCTATGTAATATAATGCATTTCTATGTTTGCTAATCGTCCCATCTCACCCCTCTGTCCCCATCTAACCCCTCTGTCCCCATCTCCCCCTCTCCCCCCTGTTTACCCCTCAGCTGATCTATAAGAAGTACAACCTCCCCTGCCCGATGCCCTTCATGTACCATCATACCAACCACAGTATGAATGGAACAGCCCTGGGGCCCCACGCCCTGCACAACGGCACCGTCCTCATGCACTTCTCCAGAGCTGACATGTCCCCCGCCTCCTACCTGGACAACCACCACACCTCAGGGGTCCGCTTCGAACCACACCCCGACGACGTGGAGGAGATGTGCACGCCCAAGTACTTTGTGTTCAACTCTCAGGTGAGTTGGTGAGGTGTGGAGGTACTGTATGTGGGTGGGAGGTGGAGGTATGTGGGAGGGGTGTGTATGTGTGGTGAGTCAGGATGCTTAATGTCATAATTCTGTGTTTTGGAAACAATATCCTCTGAAAAACATTCCCAGAAACTGGATTAATCAAGGTTTAGAAGAACCCAATTCTTAACGTACATGAAATCAAACCAAACATTGTTAGCTGCTGTGAGTGTGAATCTGGGCCTGTGTTTCATCCACTGTCTCTTCTCCTGTCATTTCAGACTGCTTACACTGTTCCCATCCTGGCCTTCTCCTTTGTGTGTCACCCTGAAATTCTACCCATCTACAGTGAACTCAAAGAGTGAGTGCATCCAAGTGAATTACAAAAGACACATTTGCATAGACGCTCACAAACGCTCATATAAATTGCTGCAGTACATTTTCTCCTTCAACTCACATCTCAACTTGCGTCTTCCCCCAGTCGCTCCCGGAGAAAGATGCAGAACGTGTCCAACCTGTCCATCTTGGCCATGCTGGTCATGTACATGCTCTCAGCGCTGTTCGGCTACCTCACTTTCTACGGTAAGATACACACACACACACAATAAGATACATTTGCAGCAATTGTATTACTTCGTTTCTGCTTTTATTGGCGTTATATGTTAACTTTGAGTGAAATTTTTGAAAAAGAGCCAGTAGTATGTATTAAAATACTAGTAAGCTACCATAACCATTGAGGTGGGTGTGTTTGTTTACCATATCTCTCTCTCACACCAAGTTGAGGCTTTTGTATTGGTGTGTCTCTGACAGCTTGTATTCCTTCTTTCTCCCGAACACAGAAAACGTGGAGGCGGAGTTGCTGCACACCTTCACCAAGGTATATAAATTTGACACCATGCTCCTGCTGGTCCGTCTGGCTGTCCTGACCGCTGTCACCCTGACTGTCCCCATTGTCCTGTTCCCTGTAAGTACAACGAGACATCTGCTCAAACACACACGCATGCATGCACACACACACTCAGACACACACACAGAGACTCACACACACACGCATGCATGCACACAGACTCACACACACCCACATACACAAAACATATGCACACGTTCTCACGCCTATAATTTATGGTGGCACACTGCACACATTCACACGCTGCTCAACACCTAGGTCATTTTATCCAAATGAGCTAAGCATCCATTAATTATTTTAATACCAACAACAGGGTCTCTTTCTATATTGGCTGAGTGAGTGGGTGATGTTGACACGGCTGGTTTTCTTGCTGAACATGGTAAAGCACATACTGTTCTGCTGTGATGTTAGCTGACTCATTATTGGACTTTCAGCAATTCCGTCAATCCAACTCCCCAGGTCCCAAATGAGAACCAGCCCAGGTTTTCAAAGCTCTGTTTGTCTGCCGTAAGATTCCTTACAAGATAACTCTTTCCCTCCCTCAATCATACTCTCGATCATACTTTAGACACACAAACACAAGCATAAGCACAAACACAAATTAACATGCACACACATACACAGCTTTGAAACAATTGCACCCCTACACTGCTCCCCAAATGATGTCATACATATTCTGTCTCTTCCTTCTGGGTGACACATACATGTACAGGCACAGCATGTGAAAGCACAAAAATTTATGCACGCACTACTGTAAGTCGCTCTGGACAAGAACGTCTGCTAAATGACTAAAATGTCAATGCAAATGTGAAAAAGCAGTGGTAAAATAGACGTCTTGTTCATCACAAGCTCTTTAGCCTGGCTGCCAAGGAACACATTGTAATGTTCACAACTCCTCTGTCTCTCATTTCCCAGTCAGCTCTCAGTAGCACATTGTTACCACATGCTGTCCTAGCAAATATATACCATAAAGTCAATTGCTACCATCCATATTTTGTTAAAGTGTAAGCTGCAGTTTAGCCTTGGTTTTTACAGTTTAGCCTTGGTTTTTACAGTTTAGCCTAGGTTTTTACAGTTTAGCCTCGGTTTTTACAGTTTCGCCTCGGTTTTTACAGTTTAGCCTTGGTTTGTACAGTTTAGCCTTGATTTGTAGCGTCAGTTCAGGTCTGATACTGTGTTTCTGTTCCACTGGTTATTATGTAATCTCCTGTTCATGCGGCCTGCCTGCCTGTCTGTCTGCCTGCCTGCCTGTGGTGTGTGTGTGAGTCACTGAATGTGTTGGCCTCACATGGCCGTACCTGACCCCCCTATATGGCCGTGGGCTATATTTGTCTTGGCCCTAGCCTGGCACAGGAGCCCATAAAGGGCTGAGGGTCTCAGAGGTGTCATGGACCTCCTTTGTAGCCTACAATGAACCATGCATTAGCACTTAGCAGTGCCCATTAGAATGGATCCTCTCAAAGGACTTAGTTGACCCACTGTTTACTTACAGGCACTGTAGCTTGCAGGAGTTGGGAGATGGGTTCTTGCGATGGGAGAGACAGTATTAGGATGGAAGGGTTAATAGAGTATGTGTTGGCCTCCTGTAGCTCAGTTGGTAGAGCATGGCGCTTGCAACGCCAGGGTTGTGGGTTTGATTCCCATGAGGGGCCAGTATGAAAAATGTATGCACTCACTAACTGTAAGTCGCTCTGGATAAGAGCGTCTGCTAAATGACTAAAATGTAAAATGTGGTGTTGTTACACTGAGCCACCAGCAGAGGGCAGGAAAGAACTGTCAGTCCCATGGCTCTGGTCAGCCCTGCTTGGAGAGAGAAAGAGAGGTGGGGGGAGTTGCAGTTTTGTCTGTGGGCTGGAGCGGTACACACACACACCTTGTCTGTGGGCTATACTGATACTCACATACACACACACACAGAAATACACACAACTCACCAGCTCTCTCACTGTGGGAGTGAACGCTTCTTTGGTCATGGGAATGTGCGAGTGAATCTCACAATCCCAGTGGAAGTTTACAGGAGATAAGCCCTGAGTAGACAGTGGAAAAACCCTCACCGTGACCTCCCCCTCAGAGAGAGGGAGGGAGAGAGAAAGATAGATAGAGGGAGGGCGGGACAATGCGCTCACTGACTACTGCAGCTGACACCAAAATGCAGTGCCAGAAGGGAGAGGCTATAGGGAAGGTGCCCAAATTGATTAAGTTTCTTGCGCACCGAGAGTCGAGTGGAGACGAACGGATTCGGTTCAGTCAGTCTCCCAATGAGCCCTTCCCAGCTAGCTAGTTTATGCTTGTGGCTAGAAACTTCAGCGATAATTTGAAACTTGTCTGCCGAAGTTGAAATCATTTCGTTTTTATGAGTTGTTTTTATTTATATGTAGCGTTAGACGTTAATGCCGTAGTTGTACGTTTTTGGTGAAAATTACTACAATAAATGTGCTTCAGCTGTCACCCTGGGCTGATATTGGCTACACTATCTAGCTACCCTTTCCTTACTGCGGCAAGCGGGAGCGAAGGACACTGTGCCCCGTGTTGTTGTGTTGCCTGCTTGCAGCGCAATCTCTCCCCATTGAGCAGTAGACTGTATCACTGTGACATCCAGATGGTTACTACAAACGTTACAAATTATTTCTCATCTAGGCTTCTATCCTACTCGGAATTAAATCAAGTGGGATGGAACAAATTGGAGATGGTGACCAGGTCCAGATGGTGACTAATACTACAAGTTATTTCTCCCTCGCCCATCGACATAATCATCACTTTCTTTTTACGTTTTAACTAGCGCCATGTTGCTACTGTTGCCAGGTAGCCAGCATAAACTAGCTGGGAAGGGCTTATCAGGACGACTGACTGAACCAAATTCCTTCGTCTCTACACGACTCTCAACTGCGCGACATACACTACATGACCAGAAGTATGTAGACACCTGCTCGTTGAACATCTCATTCCAAAATCATGGGCATTAATATGGAGTTGGTCCCCCCTCTGCTGCTATAACAACCTCCACTCTTCTGGGAAGGCTTTCCACTAGATGTTGGAACATTGCTGCGGGGACTTGCTTCCGTTCAACCACGAGAGCATTAGTGAGATCGGGCACTGATGTTGGGCGATTAGGCCTGGCTCGCAGTCTGCGTTCCAATTCATCCCAAAGGTGTTCGATGGGGTTGAGGTCAGGGCTGTGTGCAGGCCAGTCAAGTTCTTCCACACCAATCTACACAAACCATTTCTGTATTGACCTCGCTTTGTTCACAGGGGCATTGTCATGCTGAAACAGGAAAGGGCCTTCCCCAAACTGTTGCCACAAAGTTGGAAGGACAGAATCGTCTAGAATGTAGTTGTATGCTGTAGCATTAAGATTTCCCTTCACTGGAACTAAGGGGCCTAGACCAAACCATGAAAAACAGCCCCAGACCATTATTCCTCCTGCACCAAACTTTACAGTTGGCACTATGCCTTCGGGCAGGTAGCGTTCTCCTGGCTTCCGCCAAATCCAGATTTGTCCGTCAGACGATGAAGCCTGATTCATCACTCTAGAGAACGCGTTCCCACTGATCTAGAGTCCAATGGCGCAAGCTTTACACCACTCCAGCCGACGCTTTGCATTGCGCATTGTGATCTTGGCTTGTGTGCGGCTGCTCGACCATGGAAACTCATTTCATGAAGATCCCGACGAACCGTTCTTGTGCTGACGTTGCTTCCAGAGGTAGTTAGGAACTCGGTAGTGAGTGTTGCAACCGAGGACATACAATTTTTACGCGCTTCAGCACTCGGCTGTCCCGTTCTGTGAGCTTGTGTGGCCTACCACTTCTCGGCTGAGCCGTTGTTGCTCCTAGACGTTTCCACTTCACAATAACAGCACTTACAGTTGACCGGGGCAGCTCTAGCAGGGCACAAATTTGATGAACTGGCTTGTTGGAAGGGTGGCATCCTATGATAGTGCCATGTTGAAAGTCACTGAGCTCTTCAGTACGGGCCATTCTACTGCCAATGTTTGTCTATGGAGATTGCATGGCTGTGTGCTCGATTTTATACACTTGTCAGCAATGGGTGTGGCTGAAATAACTGAATCCACTAATTTGAAAGGGTGTCCACATACTTTTGGTGTACGTCATCCATAAGGGAAAGGGGGATACCTAGTCAGTTGTACAACTGAATGCATTCAACTGATGCATTCAACCCAAGCCCTCTGGATCAGAGAGCACCAGGCATGTCTGTACAGCCTCTCCCATAGCAGAAAGGCGCCTTGAGCAGGCCGTAGTCAAGCACAGAAACTAAGGGAGGCGATGTGAACATAAAGCAAGTACAGCATGTCGAATACATGTTTGGACACAATCATGTCGACATGTCTGCTGCCGTGTTCGCTGTAGCCATTAGCTACTGGTCTGTTACGCCTGAAAAACTGTGGGGGCCATAGCATATCCATGACATCATATTTTCCAAACACATTAGAGTCCAGGCCTAGATAACCCAGCAGCAGCATCAAACCATTGATTTTCCCCCCTTGACTGCTGCTCAGGCTTCAACAAAGCATCACATGCACCTCAGCATTTACAGTGCAGTGAGTTCAGTTCACCGCACAAGCTTGAGGAGATAGTTTTATGGAGACATAAGAGAGGTGAGATTAAAGTAACCAGTCACGCTGGCATCACATTGCCATGTGTTCAGCCCTCTGAATCATGAGACGTGACATTTGAGATCTCCCCTTGAGAGTCCTTTGCCCTTCATTTTGCAGAGAGTCCTTCAGCACCCAGATGAACGTTTGCTTTGTCTCTCAAGCACTATGTCCTTGAGTACAGGCGGGAGGGCTGGGGTTGTGTAGGAGGGGAGAGGGGAGGAGAGGTGGAAGGGTGGGCTCAAACAGTAAAACCCTAAAGTCAACAGTAGAGATACTTGGTCACGAACCAGTAGGTTTTAATGAAACAGTATTTAGATGTGGTAGGCAGACTTGCCTAGTTCCCATGCTCTCGTTTCATGGCAATAACTGGAACACAAACTACCAAATTACCTCAAGTCAACTGTTCATTTTTCTGTTTAAGAAGTCAATGTTCTTAAGTATAATGATTCCTGTTTTCATGAGTCATTTTAATTAACCTACAACATTGTTTTTGAATTTTGGTGTGTGATATAATCTGTTATATTGTGATATTCTCTGGCCTCGTCTCAAGGCGTTTGGCCTTTTCTTGATCGTATCTCCAATGATGTAAATAAAGCAGCGGGACCACTTGTCTGAGAAATATAAACGCATGTTATGAAATAAGGCCTTCTAACTATTAACCTTGTTATTTGCTGGTGCTAACGGCTCTGTAATAAGAAGTGATTCTGTTTGTGTTGCAGTCAGCTATGATGGCTACATTGGCCTGGTAGTGCTTGTACTCTTGTGATGGAGTTGTTAGGTTGCTGCTGAGTTTTCCACTAGAGGGCAGGTCAGAGAAGGCAAACCCTGTGGTGCACATGCACAGTGCCCTGTTGGCTGTGACCAAAAGTAACCTGCCGTGCATGCTGTCTTTTCACAGTGACTTCATGGAAAATAAGCTTATAGTTAGTAAGTTAATTATATACCAGCCCCTATTATTAATGTGATACAGTATTTTCTGGATAATTTGACTGGCTTTACAAAGTGAACCCTGTCACCTGTCTTTGACAGTGGTTGAATAGGCTTGTTGAATATGGTGGAAAAGGGATTAAAATGGGTTTTATTTCTGATGGCCAGTCATTTGAGGATTTAAATAATCTCAAGTTAAAACCTCTCTATCTTATTCCTGACCTTATGGTGTGATTGTTTCTGTTAATCTTGAATGTAGCTTTTTGCTCTACCCTTTTTAATGTCTTCCTCCCCTATGAAAAAAGCAGGAGAAAACCAAGGCGTAGTAATTCCAGGCCCTATATCTAGCTGTAGCTGAAAAGGTTGCAGAATCTTTCACTTGGTTGGAGCCCAGTTGGCTCCCTGGTTTTGGGCCATGTTGCTAGCTTTTGGCTGGCCTGGTAGACCCAGGTACCTTAGCAGCGGTGGCGCTTTGCCACATATCTCACCCCAGTGGGAGCTGTCATAGCTGGTGGAGGGAGGGAAATGCAGTGAAATATTGCATGGTGCACTCCAAAGGCCCTGCGCAGGATCTCTGTTGGGCGCTGAATAGTTCAGAGCCTTGGCGGCCAGGTGGGTAGAAATGTCACGCCCAGGCGCCAGGTTTTCACCGGCCCAATTATGCAATGGCTGCTGGGAGAGGGGATGGTTTATTATCAATGGGGGGAGGGGGGGATTTTGCCTAGCATAGTTACTGCCACTCCCTCAAAATAATAAGGGTGTTAATCTCTGCCACTCCTTCATACATTCTTTCAGCAAGGTGTCAGTGTCGGCCATTTTGGCTCTAGATCCACAACTCAAGAAGCAGCGCGCCATTATCCCTCACCAAACAAGTATTTAGACTGAAACATGAACCAGCCAAGCGTCTCGTCTTTCTGCTCTTTAAATGGCTACGTAGGAACGGGATCATTAGTGAAAAGAGCAAATGAGAAGATTTCAATAAAGGGGAAAAAAGGGAAACTGTTAAGTAACAAGCGTTGCCTGGGGGCAGGGCACGCCTCTCCCCTGCTGCCTTCGGTCCCGCCTTCTATGGCCCTCGGCTGATGCAATCCCAGGGTGCCGTTGCAGGAGGCTCTCCCGAAGTTAATCCTCTGCCTTTTGAATGGCGCTTTAAGCCCCGCCTCCTCAACCTTTCCCCCTGTGGCCGGCTGGCCTGTAGCGATTCCTTTTCACCTGATACCCGTGACCTCTCACCCAGTGAAGTCTTTATCTCAATGCCTTGAGCTGTGCAGCTCTCAGCCTCTTAGCTGGTGGCCTCCTTCCATGCATCTCTGCCTGGCTGCATACTTAGAATCTCACCTGCTGCAGTTGACACACTTCAGTCAGCAGCCAACTGTAGGAATTGGCCTGTGGGCTTAGACTGGTTTGCAGATATGACTGACAATAATACCTACTCGCCCTTGAATTTGACTGTGTGTGTGTATTTGTTTGTGTGTGTGCTTGTGCGTAAGAGAAATAAAGACAAAAAAGTGCTGTATTAATCAATACATTAAAAAACACTTTACAAGTGGTATCCTAAGTGTCAACTGATTCTCAGTATGTAGCAGTTGTGTGTTTTCTGAGCCGATCAGACGTTATAAAGAGGTTTGCGTTGTGTTGCAGATCCGTTCCTCCATCAACACGATGCTGTTCAGCCAACGGGAGTTCAGCTGGGTGCGTCACATGCTCATCGCCGCATTCATCCTCGTGTTCAACAACCTGCTGGTCATCTTCGTCCCCACCATCAGAGACATCTTCGGCTTCATCGGTGAGTCCTCGTCCACCACAGCAGTGGTCCCCAACCCATTCCTGGAGAGCTACGGTGTGTGCAGGCTTTTGGTCCCACCAAGAACTAACACTGATTAAACTAATTGATGTCTTGATGTGGAGGTATTTCGTTGAATGAGGTGTGTTAGTGCTGGGCTGGGTCAAAAGCCTGCACACCCTGAGGCTAGTACTGAGGACATTTGTTTAGACAGAAAAGGCTAAATGACTGATGGTCTTCTTCCTGTTTCCCAGGCTCCTCTGCAGCCACCATGCTCATCTTCATCCTGCCTGCTGCCTTCTATCTACGGCTGGTCAAGTCTGTGCCGATGCGCTCCCTGCAGAAGATCTCGGTAAGTGTGCAGGAAACAATGGTACACAAACACACACACATACACTCAACTCCAAATCAGATATGGTGACTCACACACAGAACAGTCACTGTAACACACGCAACATATGACACACCCATGACATAGCCTGCCGAAATTAGCACCCATCACTTGGGGCCCCCAACATGCCCATACAGAGACACCATAGCTGTTATTAGAACAACCCCCCCCAGCACTTAGACAACAACCCTGGTTTACAGATTTACAGCAGTCCCCTAAAACAGGGTTTCCCAGAGGCCCACCTGAGATTCTTGCCAAGAAATGATTGCACTAAACGTACAGATAGCCATTTAACAAAATATGCACACTTCACACAACCTCCTCTCACAGTGTCGTTGTTCTTTTTCCTAATGTCTCTTAGGCGGCCATTTTCCTGGTGGTGGGCATCATCTTCATGTTCAGCAGCCTGTCGCTCATCGCGATGGACTGGATCCACAACCCTCCCGGCTCCGGCAGTGGTCACTAAGCACCCCCATCCCCAGCCCCACCGAGACTGGATGCTCCCAGAGGACCCCCCTTACCTTCACCCCCTCTCACCTCAACCCCCCTCCCCTGACTGGGCCTTGGGGGTAAGGTCACCGGGCCCGCGGGGTGCCCCCACACATCACCCACAGACTGAGTACATCAGCGTACTGTAAAGGGACGGTTGGCTTTTCTCAACCCCCACCCCTTTCCACAAAGTATTACTGGAGGGGACTACGTTCTACGACTGACACAGAATATTTTAAGGTCCTTATTCTTTTTCTTTATTTGTTGTTGTTGTTGTTGTTGTTGTTGTTGTTGTTGGATGGTTTAGTTGTAAAGAATCCTCCACAACAGGGACTCACGAAAGGACACAAAGTAATCAAGGAGGACGGTCAGAAACGGGAGAAAAGACGGCAGACGCTGTGGCTGTTGCTGCGCGCCCTGCCGTAGTGGTCTAGATAGCCCTTCATCCCTACTCTGTGGTATTACCTGAGCAAAGGAGAAATACGAGCAGGGACCTCAAGCATTAAACTGTCAAGAGAACCCAAAGAGAACGAGAGCTGATCTGAGAGCTGCCACTATTGCCGCTGGTTGTGACTGCAGGTGTGGCTACAGGGCCATGGGCTCTGCACACACACACACACACACACACACACACACACACACACACACACACACACACACACACACACACGACAGACAGACAGAGCAAGGGTTCAAAAACAGACAAAGAGCACTTTTAGCATATGTTTCAAGTTTGAATGTATTGTTAACACAGGCAGACACACAAGTACACACACGCCATCTACACTAATTGGAGCTCTTTTGCTTACTGTCAAAAAATATTTTTGTACACCTAAGCAAAGTCAGCTGTAGAATATTTTCCCCAGCCAGAGACTGGAAAAAGTTGTTCTGAATGATATTTGTAAACTAGGTTTGGTAAAGTAGGTCTTAGTTGAGTTTCTATTTTATTTTATACTCTTGCAATCAATCACATCACCAAAGTTGATGTGCACACACATATTTCTCAGTGGCCAGTGTGTTGCTCTCAAAACATGCCTTGACAGCAATCATGAGATTAGACGTTAGCAAGCATACACATTGACAGACACCAAGTCAACATTTTCAGCCATGTCCATTCTCTCAATCAACACTTAACATGATGATCAACACACACTGTCAGCCATTTTGAAACAGCCGTGTAGACTGAGCTTCAAACAAGAGACTACATTCAGTATTATTGTCGCAGAGATTTGAATGTTGCCGAGTTTTGAATGTACCGGTACTTGGCCAATGGTCTGCTGGTCTACTGAATGACAGTTTACGTGTTTCTTCCTTTGCCTTCTAGTTCACTCTTGTCCAATGTGTCACGCTACAGAGCCCTTGGGTCAATTGCAGCGAACATTACCAGGAGATGAGCTCATGTTGTTGACTTGAGATCATTTTCAACTAGTAACTCCATCTCTTCCTAAACTTCATGTGAAGTAAACTGTGCTATGAAATACAACTAGTGAAAGCTAGTTTCAGTGAAGAGGAACATCAATAGAACTCTATGAGAGTTAAAGGTCTACCGGCAGTATACCACACAGGTTATTTAGCTATTTGACTTGGCACAGCGATCCTATAACCCCATGAGAATGTTTTTCTTCTAAAACGATATCTTGTGACACAATTCAATTGTGGAAGAAGAAAAAATGTGGATAAAATAAGCAATGGATTGAGACACAAGATAGGTTGTTTTATCTGTGTTTGCAGTTCACACCTTAAAGGGGCAATCTGCAGTTGCTACATACATTTTTGGACTTATAAATTAATGATTTGTACCCATTGATTCTTGAAGAATATAACTTATAATTGCCTCATGAGCTTAGTTTAACTGTCATACCCCATCAGAACCTAAAATATACACTTGTTTTACTCCAATGTTTGTAAACAACGTAAATGTAAACAAACACTATATAGCCTCAAAATATGGTTAAAACCATAATTTTGATATCATGGATGGTCAGTCCTTGCATCCATATCTCTGTCTATGGATTTAAGAGAGGTTACATTTCTCCAACCCCATTCTTCAGATTTTTTATTTTATTGTTTCAACTCCTGATTGCCCCTTTAAGTTCCATATGGGTCATAATGTTAAAGGTGGAGAAGATTAGAGAAATGAAATGCATCCACTGTTGCTTACAGGGCTTGTTATTTGGTGACGTTTCTACCAGTGATTTGTTACGTCAAATTCGTGCTGATAGTAGAGTTAACATAAACAGTATGTGTTTATTACTTTTATTGTGACTATTGTTACTGTAATTGTGACTATTGTTACTGTAATTTACATCATTTCAACGGACCATCATTTCTTAAAATGCCAAAATTAACACCACGATAAATTAATTTAGAAAATGTTGTGCACATTGTGCCTTGCTGAAAAATAATTGGTTGGTTTCTGCCTGTTCTACTTGTGTTGCCCTGGGTAGAGTAGATGGCTATATTAGCAGTTTGCATTCGAAGCATATTTCCTGTTCTCTAAGGTATTAAAGCAGATACGCGTTCCGAATGGATCCAGCCAAAATGGACAACATTTACAGATCCTTTGTGGATCTACATATGCATGAAACAAATTGATATTTCAAATGAAATGGTATATTATGTGCATGTTTTGGATTACAAACATGGTCTTTTTTGACAACTTGTATATGCTTTGTAAATAATCGTATTATATGGTACACCCATTATTTGTGTGGGGGTTGTAAGAGATTTTACCAGAAGTCTTCTATAATCTGTCGGTTATTTTAGTATTCAATGTTTCAGATTTTGCTGTATGATGATATTTCTTTCTTTTATGGAAGCTTGTACATTTGTAGAAAATCTATTCTCCCTTTTTATTTCTTCATAGTTACATATCTGGAGTACCTACCTTGAATTAATGAATGGTTTGTTGGTAATATTGTCTGATGCCTCAGTCCTACAGTGGCCTGCAGGGTCCAAGTAGTGTTGATGTCCTGCGAGACTTAGGTAGATATTGCCTATGTTGAGCTGAAGTACTTGATTCTTGCCATGCGGGTGGGTGTGCTGTCAAAAGATCAATGTCGTTCAAGTCACATGCTTTTAGTAAGAACCACCCAACAGTCACATTTTAGATGCGGTCCGCATCTATAGGGGCTGCTGTGTCTTTGCTGAAATTCCTCCTGAACCTCAGTTACTGTGTCAAGATACATTTCATGAAGTGTATTGACAAAAACCTTACTATTGTGTGAGAATGCAGAAACCAACCTTTGCCTTAATAATTGCAAACTTCAGTTAATCTAGGGAGCAAACCTTAGGGTCACCACCGTCACCCTACCCCTAACACACGGCACCAGATGTAAGACCTTGGACATACATCATAATTTTAGAACGTGTAGTGATTTTCTAATTCATTTTTTAACGTTCAAAAGGGGCTCATTTTTTCCCCAATGAAGGACCAGAGCGGAGAGCACAGATGTTTGGGTCTCAGACACTCAAGAAGGGAGTCGAGGGAGGGTATCTTTCAACGCTATGCCCTCAATATCACTCAGGTACAATGTCCTCATCCTCTGTTATGAAGCATACTTTAGACTGTCATAGCATGACATAAACATGACATGCAGTAGTCACGACAGCTGACTTTAATATACGTTAAATGACCAAACACTCTGGCATGCAAACTGCATGTCATGCGTTTGACAACGTAAAGTAGGCTTCATGCCGGAGGGTTTAAGTAATGTGTTACAACAAAAGCATCTGCCTTATCTGTAACCTGGCCTGAAAGAAGCACTGGTTCAGCACCAGTGTCCTGCCGTTCAGTGTCTGCTTCCTCTGGATCAACTAACATTCAAATTGTATATTTGCCTGAACAAAGGGGATTTTTGTATCAGTGAAGCTGTTTCATGTAACAAGAACAATAAAAATGTGAAATAAACTTGGCTGCATCTCTCTGCTGTTGAAATGAGGGGAAAACAAGGAGTTGTGCCTAGACTTAAGCTCAGTGTGCTGCTCTTGGGGCTCATGGACGACTTAGGGTTGATGCTCATTCGGATACTAACAGAGGAGAAGGATCTGTGTCAGACCCGTCGCCAGACCTCAGTCTTAAGGGGGGCATATGAAATGCATGGGAGGGCAGGGCACAATTATTATTAGCCTACAGTACGTATATTTAATAATAAATTCCCTCAAGTGGGGGGGGGGCACAAGCATTTTTGGGGGCGGGCCCGGCCCCCTATGGCCCGCCCATAGCGACGGGTGTGATCTGTGTGAAAGATACATTTCCCACAAGTACAGGACATTTACTTGTTAAAGTAGTGATGTGCTCATTTGACATAATTCATATCTCATAACTCCTTTCTGTGACATTGTCACGATCGTCGACAGATGAAGCGGACCAAGGCGCAGCGTGATAAGCGTACATTCTTTATTTCAGTACACAACACGAACCAAAACAATAAACAAACGATACGTGAAGTCCTAGGTTATACACAAAACCTTACGGAACAAGATCCCACAAAATACTAGTGCCAAACAGGCTGCCTAAGTATGGTCCCCAATCAGAGACAACGAACTACAGCTGTCTCTGATTGGGAACCACCCTGGCCAACATAGATATAAACGATCTAGAACAAAAGCATAGAAAATGTAACAGAAACTCCACACCCTGGCTCAACATTTAAGAGTCCCCCGAGCCAGGGCGTGACAGTACCCCGCCCCCCAAAGGCGCGGACTGCGACTGCGCCACACCAACACAACGGGGTAGGGGCCGGGTTGGCATTCCGCCTCGGAGGCGGATCCGGCTCTGGGCGTGACCACCACTCTCTCTCTACCCCCCCGTAGCGCCCCTGGTCTGATCTGGCACCGCTGGCCGGAGCTGGACTGGACACCGGTGGAGCGGATTGCTCTGGCTCCGGTGTGGAGCAGCTGACCGGTGCCAGACCAGGCACCGGTTGAACAGGCACGGACCGTGCCGGACTGACGACGCGCACCACTGGCTTGGTGCGGGGAGCAGGAACAGGCCGGACCGGGCTGGCGACGCGCACCACTGGCTTGGTGCGGGGAGCAGGAACGGGCTGGACCGGGCTGACGACGCGCACCACTGGCTTGGTGCGGGGAGCAGGAACGGGCCGGACCGGGCTGGCGACGCGCACCACTGGCTTGGTGCGGGGAGCAGGAACAGGCCGGACCGGGCTGGCGACGCGCACCACTGGCTTGGTGTGAGGGACAGGAACAGGCCGGACCGGGCTGGCCACGCGCACCACTGGTTTGGTGCGAGGGACAGGAACAGGCCGGGCTGGACTGTGGAGACGGACTGGAGGTCTGGAGCGGAGAGCTGACACAACCCGTCCTGGCTGAATGCCTATTTCCACACAATCAGTGTGAGGCATCAGCACAGGACGTACAGGGCTGTGCACTCGTACTGGCACTACAGCACGTGGCACTGGCGCAGGATATCCGGGACCGAGGAGGGGTACTGGAGGCCACGAGCTTTGAGCCGGCACACTCCGTCCTGGCTGCATGCCCACCTTAGCACGACACGTGCGTGGTGCTAGCACAGGACGTACAGGACTGTGCCGGAACAGTACGTGGCTCCGCATAACTCGGAACCTGCCCAGTCTCACGCTGCCTAGCCTGAGTACGGGGAGTTGGCTCTGCTCTACCTCTAGGCTCCGCCAACCACCCTTCCAGCCCCCCAAATCTGGTGGCCTCCTATACTAAATCGCCGATGCGCCCTGTAGCTGCCTCCAGCAGCCCCGTCGTCCACGCCGTGTGCCCCCCCAAAATTTTTTATTGGGGTTGCCTCTCGCGTGTCCGTCGTCGGCACGGTTGGCGCCGTTTCTCCTCTCTTGCCAGGGCCTGTACCTTTGCCCAGGGCCCTCTGCCCGCGAATATGTCCTCCCATGACCACCATTCGCCCACCTGAGCCATCGCCAGCTTCTCCTCCTGGGCACGCTGCTTGGTCCTTTTATGGTGGGATCTTCTGTCACGATCGTTATTAGATGATCCCACCTCCAGAGGACCAAGCAGCGTGCCCAGGAGGAGAAGTTGGCGATGTCCCAGGTGGGCGAATGGTGGTCTTGGGAGGACATATTCGCGGGCAGAGGGCCATGGGCAAAAGTAAATGCCCAGGCAGGAGAGGAGAAACGGCGCCAACTGTGCCGACGACGGACACGCGAGAGGCAACCCCAAGTAATTTTTTGGGGGGGCACACGACGTGGACGACGGGGCTGCTGGAGGCAGCTACAGGACGAATCGGCAGACTAGGAGAGGAGGCCACCAGGTTTGGGGGGCTGGAAGGGTGGTTGGCGGAGCCTAGAGGTAGAGCAGAGCCAACTCCCCGTACTCAGGCTAGGCAGGTTCCGTGTTATACGGAGCCAGGGCGTGACAGACATATGGAGTTGAATGAAAATGTGTGATAACTGTAAATCCTCTTTGAGTAAAATAGTCTGCTAAATGTCTATATTATATTTCACTCACTAATTAGCAACTCTTTTGTCTATAAGTTACATTTGAAAAGATTTCCACCATAGAATATAACTACCAGTAGTACCCAGTGTCACGAACGTCGTATGAAGGAGTGGACCAAAGCGCAGCGTTAGTAGTGAACATACTTGCTTTATTTAATTAAAGCATACACACGAAATAACAAAACAATAAACGACTCGTGAAGTCCTCAGTGACAATGACCGAACACGGAACAAAAACCCACAAACACAAAGTGAAACACAGACAGTTAAATATGGCTCCCAATCAGAGACAACCAGCACACTGCTGACACTCGTTGCCTCCGATTGGGAGTCACTCAGTCAAACATAGAAATAAACAACCCAGAACACCCAACATAGAAACAGAACACACAGAATGAACACACCCTGGCTCAACATAATGAGTCCCAGAGCCAGGGTGTGACAGTACCCCCCCCTAAAGGCGCGGACTGCGACCGCGCCTAAATACGAGCAAAACAGGGGAGGGCTGGGTGGGCATTCCTCCTCGGCGGCGGCTCCGGCTCCGGGCTTGCCCACCACCCTCCAACAAACCCCCCATAGCGCCCCTGGTCCGGTCTGGCCCCGCTGGCTGGAGCTGGACTGGACGTAGCAGGAGCGGTAGGCTTCAACTCCTTAGTGGAGCAGTAGAGCGGTACCTGAATTGGCACCGATGACCCAGGCACGGGTTGTGCTGGACTGACGACTCGCACCCCTGGCTTGGTGCGAGTGGCAGGAACGGGCCGGGCCGGGCTGGCGACGCGCACCGTAGACTTGGTGCGAGTGGCAGGAACAGGCCGGACCGGGCTGGCGACGCGCACCGTAGACTTGGTGCGTGGAGCGGGGACAGGCCGGGCCGGGCTGGCGACGCACCCCGTAGGCTTGGTGCGTGGAGCAGGGACAGGCCGGGCTGGGCTGGCGACGCACACCGTAGGCTCGGTGCGTGGAGCAGGAACAGGCCGGACTGGGCTGGCGACGCACCCCGTAGGCTTGGTGCGTGGAGCCGGAACGGGCCTCACCGGACTGACGACTCGCACCCCTGGCTTGGTGCGAGTGGCAGGAACGGGCTGGACCAGGCTGACGACTCGCACCCCTGGCTTGGTGCGAGTAGCAGGAACGGGCCTCACCGGACTGACGACACGCACCCCTGGCTTGGTGCGAGTGGCAGGAACGGGCTGGACCAGGCTGACGACTCGCACCCCTGGCTTGGTGCGAGTGGCAGGAACAGGCCGGGCCGGGCTGGCGACGCGCACCGTAGGCTTGGTGCGTGGAGCAGGGACAGGCCGGGCTGGGCTGGCGACGCACACCGTAGGTTTGGTGCGTGGAGCAGGGACAGGCCGGGCCGGGCTGTCGACGCACACCGTAGGCTTGGTGCGTGGAGCAGGGACAGGCCGGGCTGGGCTGACGACGCACACCGTAGGTTTGGTGCGTGGAGCAGGGACAGGCCGGGCTGGGCTGTCGACGCACACCGTAGGCTTGGTGCGTGGAGCAGGGACAGGCCGGGCTGGGCTGACGACGCACACCATAGGCTTGGTGCGTGGAGCAGGAACAGGCCGGGCAGGGCTGGCGACGCACACCGTAGGCTTGGTGCGTGGAGCAGGAACGGGCCGGGCTGGGCTGGCGACGCACAACGTAGGTTTGGTGCGTGGAGCAGGGACAGGCCGGGCTGGGCTGTCGACGCACACCGTAGGCTTGGTGCGTGGAGCAGGGACAGGCCGGACTGGGCTGGCGACGCACACCGTAGGCTTGGTGCGTGGAGCAGGAACAGGCCGGACCGTACTGGGAACACACACCACTGGCCTTAAACGGGGATCAGGAACGGGCCGGACCGGACTGGCAATACACCTCAGTACCTCTCACCGTGCCTCTACAACTTCCTTCCCTCCTCTCGCCAATGGCTCCCGTAACCCGGTGGCCTTCTCTCCTCGTCTCCCATTTCGCCCTGTGGCAGCCTCCTGCTGCCCAGTCGCCCATGCCGTGTGCCCCCCCCTAAAAAATTATTGGGGGTGCCTCTCGTCCTTCCGACGATGGCACTGCTGACGCCGCTGCTCCTCTCTCGCCAGGGCCTTAATCCTACCCCAAGGTCCCTTGCCCCCGAGCATGTCTTCCCAGGACCACGATTTGCCCACCTGGGCCATCGCCAGCCTCTCCATCTCCTTTCCTGGCGCTTCCTCCCATGCTAGTGGTGGTTCAAGCCCTGAAGGTGTGGAGGCATTGGCTTGAGGGGGCTAAACACCCTTTCCTCATTCTGACTGACCATCGTAACCTGGAGTACATCCGGGCAGCGAGGAGACTGAACCATCGTCAGGCTAGGTGGGCCATGTTTCTTGCCCGGTTTGTATTTAAGCTCACGTACAGTGAGGGAAAAAAGTATTTGATCCTCTGCTGATTTTGTACGTTTTCCCACTGACAAAGACATGATCAGTCTATAATTTTAATGGTAGGTTTATTTGAACAGTGAGAGACAGAATAACAACAAAAAAATCCAGAAAAACGCATGTCAAAAATGTTATACATTGATTTGCATTTTAATGAGGGAAATAAGTATTTGACCCCTCTGCAAAACATGACTTAGTACTTGGTGGCAAAACCCTTGTTGGCAATCACAGAGGTCAGACGTTTCTTGTAGTTGGCCACCAGGTTTGCACACATCTCAGGAGGGATTTTGTCCCACTCCTCTTTGCAGATCTTCTCCAAGTCATTAAGTTTTCGAGGCTGACGTTTGGCAACTCGAACCTTCAGCTCCCTCCACAGATTTTCTATGGGATTAAGGTCTGGAGACTGGCTAGGCCACTCCAGGACCTTAATGTGCTTCTTCTTGAGCCACTCCTTTGTTGCGTTGGCCGTGTGTTTTGGGTCATTGTCATGCTGGAATACCCATCCATGACACATTTTCAATGCCCTGGCTGAGGGAAGGAGGTTCTCACCCAAGATTTGACAGTACATGGCGCCGTCCATCGTCCCTTTGATGCGGTGAAGTTGTCCTGTCCCCTTAGCAGAAAAACACCCCCAAAGCATAATATTTCCACCTCCATGTTTGACGGTGAGGATGGTGTTCTTGGGGTCATAGGCAGCAATCCTCCTCCTCCAAACATGGCGAGTTGAGTTGATGGCAAAGAGCTCGATTTTGGTCTCATCTGACCACAACACTTTCACCCAGTTCTCCTCTGAATCATTCAGATGTTCATTGTCAAACTTCAGACGGGCCTGTATATGTGCTTTCTTGAGCAGGGGGACCTTGCGGGCGCTGCAGGATTTCAGTCCTTCACGGCGTAGTGTGTTACCAATTGTTTTCTTGGTGACTATGGTCCCAGCTGCCTTGAGATCATTGACAAGATCCTCCCGTGTAGTTCTGGGCTGATTCCTCACCATTCTCATGATCATTGCAACTCCACGAGGTGAGATCTTGCATGGAGCCCAGGCCGAGGGAGATTGACAGTTCTTTTGTGTTTCTTCCATTTGCGAATAATCGCACCAACTGTTGTCACTTTCTCACCAAGCTGCTTGGCGATGGTCTTGTAGCCCATTCCAGCCTTGTGTAGGTCTACAATCTTGTCCCCGACATCCTTGGAGAGCTCTTTGGTCTTGGCCATGGTGGAGAGTTTGGAATCTGATTGATTGATTGCTTCTGTGGACAGGTGTCTTTTATACAGGTAACAAGCTGAGATTAGGAGCACTCCCTTTAAGAGTGTTCTCCTAATCTCAGCTCGTTACCTGTATAAAAGACACCTGGGAGCCAGAAATCTTTCTGATTGAGAGGGGGTCAAATACTTATTTCCCTCATTAAAATGCAAATCAATTTATAACATTTTTGACATGCGTTTTTCTGGATTTTTTTGTTGTTATTCTGTCTCTCACTGTTCAAATAAACCTACCATTAAAATTATAGACTGATCATTTCTTTGTCAGTGGGCAAACGTACAAAATCAGCAGGGGATCAAATACTTTTTTCCCTCACTGTATATACCAGGGTCACAGAACGCTAAGGCAGACGCCCTGTCCCGGCGATATGACACAGAGGAGAGGTCCATTGAGCCCACTCCCATACTTCCGGAGTCTTGTCTAGTGGCACCGGTGGTGTGGGAGTTCGATGCGGAAATCGAGTGGGCGTTACGTACCGACCCTACTCCCCCAGAGTGTCCAGAGGGGCGGAGGTACGTGCCGCTCGAGGTCCGTGATCGACTGATATATTGGGCTCACAAGTCACCCTCCTCTGGTCATCCGGGTATTGGTCGAACGGTGCACTGCTTTAGCGGGAAGTACTGGTGGCCCACCTTGGCTAAGGACGTGAGGGTTTACGTTTCTTCCTGCTCGGTGTGCGCTCAGTGTAAGGCGCCTAGACACCTGCCCAGAGGGAAGTTACAACCTCTACCCGTTCCACAACGGCCGTGGTCTCACCTATCGGTGGATTTTGTCACGGACCTTCCCCCCTCCCAGGGGAATACCACGATCTTGGTCGTTGTGGATCGGTTTTCTAAGGCCTGCCGTCTCATTCCGATGCCAGGTCTCCCTACAGCCCTACAAACGGCCGACGCCCTGTTTACTCACGTCTTCCGGCACTACGGGGTGCCTGAGGATATAGTGTCTGATCGGGGTCCCCAGTTCACCTCTAGAGTCTGGAGGGCGTTTATGGAACGTTTGGGGGTCTCGATTAGCCTTACCTCAGGTTTTCACTCTGAGAGTAATGGGCGGGTGGAGAGAGTAAACCAGGATGTGGGTAGGTTTCTGAGGTCCTATTGCCAGGACCGGCAGGAGGAGTGGTCGTTACGTTTCTTCCTGCTCGGTGTGCGCTCAGTGTAAGGCGCCTAGACACCTGCCCAGAGGGAAGTTACAACCTCTACCCGTTCCACAACGGCCGTGGTCTCACCTATCGGTGGATTTTGTCACGGACCTTCCCCCCTCCCAGGGGAATACCACGATCTTGGTCGTTGTGGATCGGTTTTCTAAGGCCTGCCGTCTCATTCTGATGCCAGGTCTCCCTACAGCCCTACAAACGGCCGACGCCCTGTTTACTCACGTCTTCCGGCACTACGGGGTGCCTGAGGATATAGTGTCTGATCGGGGTCCCCAGTTCACCTCTAGAGTCTGGAGGGCGTTTATGGAACGTTTGGGGGTCTCGATTAGCCTTACCTCAGGTTTTCACCCTGAGAGTAATGGGCAGGTGGAGAGAGTAAACCAGGATGTGGGTAGGTTTCTGAGGTCCTATTGCCAGGACCGGCAGGAGGAGTGGTCGGGTTATATCCCCTGGGCAGAGATAGCCCAAAACTCACTTCGCCACTCCTCCACTAATCTTACGCCTTTTCAGTGTGTGTTGGGTTATCAGCCGGTCCTGGCACCCTGGCATCAGAGCCAGATCGAGTCTCCTGCGGTGGATGAGTGGTTTCGGCGCTCGGAGGAAACATGGAACGCTGCGCATGTCCATCTGCAGCGGGCTATCAGAAGGCAAAAGGCGAGCGCCGATCGCCACAGCAGTGAGGGTCCGGTTTATGCATCGGGAGATCGGGTCTGGCTCTCGACCCGAAACCTGCCCCTTCGCCTGCCCTGCCGGAAGCTGGGTCGGCGGTTTGTGGGGCCATTAAAAGTCCTGAGGAGATTGAACGAGGTATGTTATAGGTTACAACTGCCCATAAATTACCGCATTAACCCCTCGTTCCATGTGTCTCTCCTCAGGCCAGTGGTAGCTGGTCCACTCCAGGAGAATGAGATACGAGAGGCTCCTCCGCCCCCACTAGACATCGAAGGGGCTCCGGCGTACTCAGTCCGTTCCATCGTGGATTTGAGGCGTCTGCAGTATCTCGTGGAGTGGGAGGGGTACGGTCCGGAGGAGGGATTTCCACCGGAGTCATCCGACTCGCCCTGCTCCGCGTCCTCCTGGCCGTCCCGGCGCACGGCTGGAGCCGCGCGTCAAGGGGGGGGTACTGTCACGGATTCTGCCGAGGCTGCTCTTCCTCCTTGCTCGGGCAAGCTTCGGCGTTCGTCGTCCCCGGAGTACTAGCTGCTGCCGATCGATGTTTCGGTGTTTGTCTTGTTTAGTCTTGAGTGTTTACACCTGTTCGCTATTATGTTTGATTGTAGTTCCTATATTTACCCCTGTCTCTCGTTTGGTAAATTGTGTGTTATTGTTTTGTTTCCCGTAAGGTCGGCATTGCTGTTTCGTATGCGTGTATTTGTTTCCTCCCTGTTAGGAGGTTTTGTTTTGTATGTTCTTTTACTGGTTAGTAAAGTACGTCTGCCAGTAGCTCTGTGTCCTGCGCTTGACTTCGCTCACCGCATACACGTCGCCATTGACACACAGGGCATAATAACTCTTGATTTGGGAGCAATGTTGCTGGCGTAACGACACAGTGCAGTCTGGCCTGTCCAGAAATATACCTCTATCTTGTCTATTTAACATCCAGCCCTGACATCTAGCACCCGCTTGCCATGTTCCAGGACAGGTCACACACTAGTGGTCAGGTGGGAGCTAGGAGGTGTGGTTCTTTACCCTCCACCAAAAACATCTAAGACCAGGAATCAGCCTTCAAAATGATGTGGAGCAGAATGTGTTTCATTTGAATGAAGAGGCTATTCCAACTGTACCGGCTGTACAGTAGCTCAGGTGCATTCAGTTCATGGTTAATTATGAATGTAATAAATGTTATTTTATTTATGTTATGACATTTGGGGAAATACCATAAGTAAATTCCAAGAAATTAGGCTATGAAGCCATACATTTTACATTTACATTTGAGTCATTTAGCAGACGCTCTTATCCAGAGCGACTAACAGTTAGTGAGTGCATACATTTTCATACCACTACATTTTGCAGTAAAATATAACAGTAAAAAATAGAATACTGCTTTCTTGTATTATTACATTTGTCAGGTGTGTGTCTGTGTATGTCTGTGTGTCTCTGTGTGAGTACCAGCTCGCAGCCTCACTCAGGATGCAGGTCATACTCCTCTGCATGGTTCACTGTGGATCTGGTTACATAATGCCTCCGCCTCTGGATCATCCCCTGCCTCTATTCCCCTTTCTCTCTCTTACTCCCTCTATCTGTTTATCCTCACCCTGCCTCACCAAGGACACATTCTCACCTCATTTCCCTTGGAGTTCCAGTGATGCTCTGACCTTCCTTCTCTGTGTCCTTCTATGACACTGTGATACAGTAATTCATCCAATGAGACGTCTCTGAGATTTCATTTCAAAACAAAAAGGTCTAGGCTAATGTAATTTATGTTGATATACGGCTCTGGTCTAGAGAATTCCATATACAGTAAATCTGTGTAAATATGCTGTACCACAATAGTGTGTTTGTTGAAGAGGTAAATACAGAATCCTCTGTCGTAAGGCTTGCTGAGCACTGTCATAGTAGTGACATAATAGGCATTATAAGCAGTCATGAACGCTTATGACAGATTACTTAAAGTGATGCTCCAGAACTTTTGTATAATTTCAGGCAGTAGTTTTGAAAGTCGTGCTCACAAGCCAAAACTGGTCCCTGTTTTTTGGGGTACTACGTCATCCAGATATGTATTATGTCATCCAGATATGTACTACGTCATCCAGTTATGTACTACGTCATCCAGTTGTGTACTACGTCATCCAGTTATGTACTACGTCATCCAGTTATGTACTACGTCATCCAGTTATGTACTACGTCATACAGATATGTACTACGTCATCCAGTTATGTACTACGTCATCCAGTTGTGTACTACGTCATCCAGTTGTGTACTACGTCATCCAGTTATGTACTACGTCATCCAGTTGTGTACTACGTCATCCAGTTATGTACTACGTCATACAGATATGTACTACGTCATCCAGTTATGTACTACGTCATCCAGTTATGTACTACGTCATCCAGTTGTGTACTACGTCATCCAGTTATGTACTACGTCATCCAGTTATGTACTACGTCATACAGATATGTACTACGTCATCCAGTTATGTACTACATCATCCAGTTGTGTACTACGTCATCCAGTTGTGTACTATGTCATCCAGTTATGTACTACATCATCCATTTTGTATGATATGTTACATCCTGCAAATTCATATGATATTTTACATTTGGACAATATGTTACGAATTTGTTGTGCTTAAGATGCCGGACTGCATCTTTAACACTATGGCAGAGGTCAGCTAATTGGCTATCAGTAAGGGTGACCAACTCACTTAGCAAAATAACGGTTTGTGTCACAACTGAGTTAAGTTAGTTGCCATGAGCTGACATCAGCTGTCATGACTGCTTAGGGCATCTGTTATGTCATTGTTATGGCAGGCCTTACCAAGAAGTGATGAGGTGAAGTGATACCATTGAGGATAAACTCCTCTATGCCTGCTGATTCCATTTCCCATTAACCCACAGCACATACATCAATATCTCCTGACCAAGAATCAATAGGAATTGATTGTAGCCAGCAAACTGACATATATCCCGGAAACTGAGCCATGGTGTGTTGGAATTCAAATACTGTATACAGCTAAGACACATGCAGATGCTATTTGAGGCTGTGTACATGTGAGCTCCAAAAGTATTGGGACAGTGACACACTGTTTGTTGTTTTGGCTCTGCACTCCAGCACTTTGGATTTGAAATGATACAATGACTATGAGGTTAACTACAGTGCAGACTGTCAGCTTTAATTTGAGGGTATTTTCATCCACATCGGGTGAACCCGTTTAGAAATTACAGCACTTTTTGTATCATAGTCCCCCCCATTTTAGGGGACCAAAAGTATTGGGATAAATGCAGTTACATGTACAGTATATTAAAGTAGTCAAAAGTGTCCTATTTGGTCCTATATTCCTAGCACTCAATTATTACATCACACTGTTGACACTACCAACTTGGTGGATGCATTTGCTGTTTGTTTTGGTTGTGTTTCAGATTATTTTGTGCCAAATAGAAATGAATGGTAAATAATGTATTGTGTCATATTGGAGTCACTTTTATTGTAAATAAGAATAGAATGTTTCTAAACACTTCTACATTAATGCGGATGCTACCATGATTACAGATAGTCCTGAATGAATCATGAATAATGATGAGTGCGAAAGTTACAGACGCACAAATATCATACCCCCAAGACATGCTAACCTCTCACCATTACAATAACAGGGGAGGTTAGCATTTTTGAGGGGTATGATATTTTTTACTTTCTCACTCATCATTATTCATGATTCATTCAATACTTTTGGAGATCAGTTTAGTTGAATTGTCTTTTCACCATGACAACATGACATTAAAACTCATCATCTCAAACAGTACGTACTGTTACAAGACTGGCCTTTTACTTTATATGCCAGGCAATTTAGATAGTCTGCCCTATGTAACCTATAGTTATATTGCATGGCTGTTATGGTCCCATACAATCCATGTAACCACAAGGTTCCATTATTACTTAGCATTACTTAATTGGGCCCCGCCCGGCCACTGACCACACCCATATTCACTTAAATAGTAGTCTTGTTTATTGTTCATCAAAGTTATTGTGGACTAAAGCCTAATTATTTGGATTACTTCATACAGACTTGGAAGGATAAAACATTTTGACATTCAACGCTACTGGATTGAATTGTGCCTATTTTGGGGGATTTCTTCTTTCTAGACTTTGGATTTTGGGTGACACGTTATCTCCATACCATTATCCCTGCAAAGTTGGAGAACTTTGGCTGTTACCAAGGCTGTGTTTACTTAATAGCTACTGTGTTCACAGGCAACTCTATACTTTGTGTGCACTCTTAATAACTTAACCTGGATCAGTTTGTTATGGTACACAGTGGTGTGACTGCCATGGCTAGGTAAATAAAGGCTTGGCTACCCGCTCCTTTTCTCTCTCACATCCTCCACATCTTCCTCCTCTCTTTAACCCCTCCACTTCTCTCTTTAACCCCTCCCCTCCTCTCTTTAACCCCTCCCCTCCTCTCTTTAACCCCTTCCCCTCCTCTCTTTAACCCCTCCACTTCTCTCTTTAACCCCTCCCCTCCTCTCTTTAACCCCTCCACTTCTCTCTTTAACCCCTCCTCTCCTCTCTTTAACCCCTCCCCTCCTCTCTTTAACCCCCCCTCCTCTATTTATATAGTGAATTGTGCAATGGTGCCCATATATTTGACCGCAACTATATTTCTTATACCTCATCCCTCCATCTCCCTCTCATCCAATTTCTCTATCCTCTTTCCCAATGTCCCTCTCCCTCCCTCTCTTCCTCCTCTACCACTTTAACTTTAGACATTCTTACCCTATGTGCCTATTTATTTTCTTTACCCTGTAAAGTTTCTCTCCCTCTCTCTACCTTCATTTATTCTCACTCCTCCCCCTCCCTCCCTCATATCACTCTTTTATGAGGATTAACTGTCCTACACAGTGGGGAGAATTACAGGAAAACGGTCCCCTTTAATAATCCAGTGTCCATGTTTGAGATGACCTCTATCAGATCACATAGTCCTGCCAACCTGGTGTAGCCTGCATTAGGAACGTACTGTATGTTAGGGAAACGTCTGGGTCGTATTCACTAGGCACCAAGCGGAAGAAAACGGACCGCATCAGGGAGGGACTAACCTAAACTTGTCCAATAAAATCGCTAGTTTCGTTGCAAAACGTGTTCCGTTGCGATGCGTGTTGCTACAGTTTGCACTAATGACCCTGATGTACACAATCACAGACTAACCGGGGCAGTTCAGTTTCTCCCACTTCTGTTAACGTTTACACAAAGGTTGAACGTCGGATGTAGGGTTGTGTGACAATGATAATTTTTTTGAGTTTGGACAACTGTTGTGACGACAGCCCACCTCTCTAGTTCTGTTAGAGATAACTGCTGAAATGTTTTGATCAGCTATTTTGGAGATATCAGTGATGATCAGCTATTTTGGAGATAACAGTTTAAATGTTATCATTAGCGTTTAGAGATATCAGTTGTTATGATCAGCTATTTTAGTTACTTATAGCATATTTCAGTATACCCCGTTTTATCTGTTTTGGTGGGGTTGAATGGTTTACTGCTCCTACGTCCTTTACTGGAAGGTGCTGTGTCACATACAAGTGGTGGTCAAGACCCTGTAAATGGTGACACGGTGAGAGAAACGGCCACTTGGTGTGAGAGAGCAACCTTTGACCGCCACCCAAAAAAATACCCTCCACTCAGAATGACCATGATTCTGACCTCTCAGGAACCCTTGTTACCTGGTCAACATGTGATTGACAGGTGGTCCAATCACAGAGACACAGGTTAAGGCAAAAAAATTAAAAGCCATTGTCGTTTCTGAAGCCATGAGAGCCCATAGGCATTTTCCCATCACTGGGCTAAACAACCCTAAGAGCACTTCCATGACTATAGACTACAGATATGTAGAAATAAAGTATTATTTGTGTATGAAAATGTAATGCGATGACATTGCCTCCAATGTTTACATTTTTGACTGTTGCTAAATGAGTCGCACATGCATCAGACTCAGGAGGTCAAGGCAAACGAACCGGCTTGCTTTCCTTGTTTCTAAAATAAACTAAATATAACGACACAGGATGACACCCAGATGCAGACACAGGAGGCAGATGGTTCGAATCTCTGATATTTATTAAAATACAAGGGGCAGGCAAGAGGCAGGTCGAGGACAGGCAGAAGTTCGTAAACCAGGCCTAAGTCCGAAAGGTACAGGGTGGCAGACAGAATCGAGGTCAGGGCAGGCTGAATGGTATAGCAGGCGGGCTCAGTGTCAGGGCAGGCTGAATGGTATAGCAGGCGGGCTCAGTGTCAGGGCAGGCAGAAAAAGTCGGAACCGGGAGGACTAGAAAACAGGGACTAAGAAAAAACAGGGACTAGGAAAAAGCAGGAGTACGGAACACCACGCTGGTAGGTTTGACGAGACAAGACGAACTGGCAACAGGCAGACAGAAAACACCGGTATAAATACACAGGGGATAATGGGAACAAATGGGAGACACCTGGTTGGGGGTGGAGACAAGCACAAGACAGGTGAAACAGATCAGGGTGTGACACTAAAATGGAACTGTGAATGAAGCACGTTTGGGCAATGGCCAATTCAATGCTAGTTGGCCAATTCAATGCCACAGTCTTGACACATATTGTACTTAGGCAGTTAGTCTGTCTGAAATGTTAGCATACCAGTTGATGGTCACAGTATGATCCTAATGTACCAGGACAGACTGACCAGGACCAGGACAGAAAGTCTTCATGTGCTGATGATGGACTTAATAAATATGCTGATGGACTTGATGTCCTAAGGATTGGACACACCTCGAATCCTGAAGTTGATCTCCACTAAGTACCACCACAGGAGCATTCTTCAAGTGGTGCCTGTACATGTGCCCCTTTTTGTTACAAACAGGAAATAGATTCATCATGACACGTTCAGTCTTTGAAAGCCACTGTAAATGATGTAACATGGGTTTTATTGTGGAATCCCGGTTATTGCTTCCTGTCGCTGGTGTTATGGCCCTGAAAGAACGTGAGCATTCCCCAACGACATTCCAAACAAAGTGATAAGCCATCTCGTGCCGCAGATTGCTCTCACCTAAATCGATGGTTCAGTCCAAAGGGCATGCTGTAGGCTTGAAAGAGACCCTTGGGCATAGAATGTTCTTCGATACACTTTTCAGACCACTATGTACAGTACACTTTGTTGTTATGATGTGGCAGGACAATGGTCTTTGACAGTAGGGAGGATTGATTGCACTATGCTCTGTCTCAAGATATGCAACGTTTGGTGCTGCCACATGGATTTTCCAGGAAAGTAGCAGTAAAGCCACCAGATGACTGCAGAACCAGGGCCATCTCTATATAAGGCTGTGGGCGTAACCGTGAGGTCATAACATGAGGGTAACCTGTGTTTCTTTGTGGTCTCGAGCGTCACTCGTATCAGCCCAGATGCTACCGATTACAGTCAACTGTGCGAACCTCTAAGGAATGGCACCAAAATAGAAAAGTGGAAAGATATACTTGACTTTTCATCTTTACCCTCTACTGTAATTTAAGTAACTGAATCCCATCTTTGAAAGTAGCTACATTTGTCGCTTTTTTGGGAGGGAGAACTGCAAGTAGGGTCCCTATAGTTGCTAGGTCATACTGTAACACATTCTGACTGTGTTCCTGATGCTCTTTACCTGATGAAGACCATACAATCAAGACGTTGTCCTGAGAAAAACGATCCAATCACTTATAATGACAGCTAAGTTTGCGTGTGAACAAGTTCCTATTTTCCTACAGCACATACCAAGAACTTGAGTGAATGGGCGTGCCTATGTAATAATGAGACTATACAAATAAACTGTTTCTACCCCCTGCACAGCGGTAGAGATCATTGGCAGTGTGTTTCAGTATCTCATATGATCTCTCTCAGTGGGTCGGTGAACGGACACCATAGAATTATATAATCAATGTCAGACACAGAAACAGACAGTCAGAGAGTCAGGCGGCCGTGGGGTCTGAGGAAGAAGAGACTGAGAGGAGAGGAAGCTCCGGGTTTTCATGGGTCCCTGACCCCTATCAGATTCCACGGCCTCTCCAGGCCCTTACATAACTGTGCTGACGGGCCCCTTGCCACCTGGTAACCCACCTCTACTTTCTCACCCCTCCAGAGGTTCACACAACTCAAGTCAACCCTGTTCTCTTGGCTCATCTTGGTTTTTGAAGCACTTGATGGTGAGTGCAATCCGTTCTCTTCGGTTCTTCCAGACTTTGTTCTGACTTTCCTAGCCTTCCTCAAGGCAGTATGGTATCCACCATTTTGAGCTAATAGCTACAGTATCACTACCAAGTCTGCAAATGTACAGCTGCTGGTACAGCTGTCTATACTGGTATGCTGCTGGAATCGATAGGACTCAACAATCATTTATGATTGTAATCAAATAAATGATCTGGCAAACTGGTCTGATGAACAGCATTAGAAGTGCAGTTTTAGAATGAACCCACAAGTAAAGAAACAATCATCAAATTCCAAATAGAACTCTTATCAAAGTGTGGTCCACTGTAGAAGTTCAAAGACGCTAGCTATGGTAAGCCATGAAGGTGCATAGTCACAATCCAATTTTTTAAAACTCCTGAGCCCTTTTGTCAATTACATTTCTGCATTGAATTTTACTGTATCGTGCTCATCAGTCTTTCTACAATGGAATGGAAAAAAGAAGCTGATAACTTAGCATATATTATATATTAGAGTTTACTAGAGTTTAAATGTGGCTCAAAGTAGGTTTAGGTCCCACCTGGCGTCTGGAAGGGAGGCGGGGTGGGGTGTCTGTGTTTTTCAGGGGCTCCTAGTGTGATGGCCTCGTGAGTAAAGTTCCCAGAATCTCCTCTTGAAAACCATGAAGGTCAGAAACCAAGGAGAAGAAGAAACAACAAAGATGGGAACATGTCTTATATGGGTCAACCTGAAGAAACTAGGAGGTTCAAACAGTCTACCCTGTTAGCAAATATAACCTACAATACATTCACACCACTCTGTAAGTAGGTCATTTTAGATTTAAGACGGATATGCTACCAGCATCCTGTCATGAATCTGCCTCCGTGTTCTATGTAGGAAGTTCATGATCATATTTTTTGGGTGCAATTCACATTACTATGATTATTATGGGCCATATATTCGTCACGTTTCTCAACAATAAAACTTTAAATTGTCTTTTTTGTCACGATCCTTCAACCATGTCACACAATTACTTTAACATTTATCATGATTAGAACTGTAGTGCAAACTACAAAGCAACATTTAAAATGTTTTCTGTTCATATCTTGGAAGCAAAATGGCACCTTAAATCAAAGAGACAGTTAGGTCGAAGAGCATCGGTAGCACATAGACAGGAAATGAATCCGTCATGCCAATGTTCAGCTCTAGTCACACACTCACACAACTAACCCATGTTGGCTTGTCAAGACATACTTTCCAAGAAAAGCTTGTCCACACTAAAGGATTTTACTGCTCAAATAAAATAAAAGAGTTGTTCAACAAAAATGACATGTAAACAATGAGAGATCAGGAAGTGTTGTGGATAGAAATATGTTCAGAAGTTATATGAAACTAACCTCAGACCAATTTTGTGTTGATGTGGCTAAGCACTGAAAACAGCAGTAACCATTTGTAATGAGGAACTAGTGGTGTACTAGTTGTAGTAATACAACTGTTTCAGCTACCATTTCAGCCACAGTGGAAAATGTGCTTGATCAACATCACAACACCACATTTCATTCCCCTTCCCAGAAGACACTTGAAAACACTTCTTACAGTTCTTCCTGAGAACATATTTCCTTGTCTTCTCCAATGCTGAAGCTATGTCAGACAGGAAGCTGTGTCATAATGCCCACCTCATATCTGTCCCCTTAACCTACTGTCCTTCACAGGAAATGGTAATGGGGATGGTATTTCACAGCACTTCCGGCATGGTGCACAGCGAACAATGCCGTTGAGCAAAGAGACCAAAATCATGCAACAGTGACTGGAAGACAGGAACTTTGACTGCCGTTGCTGTGGCAGAGAGAAAACAGTGCACTTATCTGTAAGTAGGTCTAGTCTGCATGTTTCTTCACAGCTTTGTCTCAGTGTCTCTGTTGATGTTTCTTTCATGCTCTACATTTGACATTTTAGTCATTTAGCAGACGCTCTTATCCAGAGCAACTTACAGTTAGTGAGTGCATACATTTTTCATACTGGCCCCCCATGGGAATCGAACCCACAACCCTGGCGTTGCAAGCGCCATGCTCTACCAACTGTATCACTTGTGTGTCTAATTACCTCAGTGTATGCTTTTGGATCTTTGTAAGTCTCTGAGTACTTTCTCTAACACTTACAAAGATTTAGTCCAATGTGTTAGTGGTCTAATTGAGTCTCATCTTAAGTCTGTCTTTCTAATGTCATCTGAAGCCTGTCTTTCTAGTGTCATCTTAAGCCTGTCTGTCTGTCTCTCATTGTAAGCCTGTCTGTCTGTCTCTCATTGAGTCTCATTGTAAGCCTGTCTGTCTGTCGCTCATTGAGTCTCATTGTAAGACTGTCTGTCTGTCTCTCATTGAGTCTCATTGTACGCCTGTCTCTGTCTGTCTGTCTGTCTGTCTGTCTGTCTGTCTGTCTGTCTGTCTGTCTGTCTGTCTGTCTGTCTGTCTGTCTGTCTGTCTGTCTGTCTTGTCTATCTGTTATTGAGTCTCATCGTCAGTGGTGTAGTGGTGCCTGGAGAAGTGGTGCCTGGAGAAGTGGGTATACTCAAATTTTTTCCTAACATTTTCCAAAAATCTTCCTATCGTTTTTTCATGTTTTCACTCTCACATTTCCACTTTCTAATAGAAAAACTTCAGAAATGTGAAGTTCAAAGTCCATAACCGGCTACCAATGTCTTTCAATTCTGTGAGCTGCTCCATGCGACAACAACCAGTTGAGAGCTATATGCTCTTGCTGCCTGATATTCTGCTAAAACTAGCTATGTGTGCAGCGTGCATGTGAATAGCCTATATTTCACATACTTTGCGATTGTGTAGGCTACTTTGTGCATGATTTCGCTATTGTACTACATAATTGATATGGCATATACCTTCACTATACTACTTTGATACGCATCAGTGGGGATTAAGAAGTCATACGCAATTCCCACTGAAAAAAGTGTGTATACAGCCACTACACCACTGCTCATCGTAAATCTGTCTCTCTGTCTGTCTGTCTTTCCCCACCTAAGGACATCGTGTCCCAGCGTGGGCTGCAGATAATGTTGCGACTGATGTGCCCTGATTAGTGTGTGTGTACATGTGTGTGTGTGCGCGTGTGTATGTGTAAGTGTATGTGTCTGGCCACTGTTCCTGCTCCTGATCTCCTTAATCCTCTCAGCTCAAACAGCGCTGCATTCCCGCGGCAACACCATTTCCCTGAGTTTCCCGTCCGGATTGAACCCAAACCACCCCCCACCACCCGGCCTCCACCTCCCCTCGCCCCCTCCGTCCACCCATCCATCCCATCACATCCCACACTGTCTCTGTGAAGAGATGTCAGCGGGTTCACTGCGATGCAGGCGGGCGATCCCATCCCAGGAAATCTTCATGGAAAGTTTCGGAGAGCCTTAGAGGGAGTGGCCTACCCCGTACCCAGGCCCCTCGGGGCAGTGATCCCCCCCCCATTGGTGCTGCTGTCATAAAGAATGCACCTCTAAACCACTTTCCCACCACTAAAAGGATTACCAAGGTAATGCTTTCATATAAAAAAGATAAATAATAATATAATATGCCATTTAGCAGACGCTTTTATCCAAAGCGACTTACAGTCATGCGTGCATACATTTTTTTTTTTGTGTATGGGTGGTCCCGGGGATCGAACCCACTACCTTGGCGTTACAAGCGCCGTGCTCTACCAGCTGAGCTACAGAGGACGATCTAGCCGCTGGGAGGCTGAATTTAATTATTCATGTAGACTTTGCAGACTGGACATGGACGCCACGGCCCTGTACTGTGACGAAAACCTACTGTATGTCCACGTGAGGGTCAAGACCATGTTGCAAACCATGTCAGTACACAAACGTAACTGATACTGTAGTAACCAGAAGGCCATCCGCTCAACTCCTAAGCAGGAATATGGCTGAACTGAAATGATGTCACGATCGTTGAGAGACGGGTCAGACCAAGGTGCATCGTGGTATGCGTACATGTTTATTAATAAGAATAAACACTTGACAAAACAACAAACGTAACGTAACGTAACGTAACGTGAAGTCCTATGGGCTATACTCACAACAAGCCTAACAGGAACACAAACAAGATCCCACAACTAAGGTAGGCAACCAGGCTACTTAAGTATGATCCCCAATCAGAGACAACGAGCGACAGCTGCCTCTGATTGGGAATCACACCCGGCCAAACATAGAAAGATCAACCTAGATCTACAACATAGAAATACACTAACATAGATCTCAACAGAAAACTCACACCCTGACCCAACCAACAAGAGTTATCTCGATCAGGGCGTGACAAATGACTTGAATGACATCAGAAAAAAGCACTTTAGCATGCATAATTATAACTTTTCAAATCACCCTTGTTAAGATCACATGCTGGGAGAGATAAGATGGGTGGCAGCAAATGACAGCTATTAGCATAGAAATTGGGCAGGATGGAAATTAATATTGAATAGAGGACGCTAGCCCTGGAGTCTATAGTCAGAAAGTCAAAATCCTGTGTTCTATAATGTCCATGACCTAATGAACAGACCTTAACATTATGAAAATACTGCAAAAAAAATGTACAACTCTTTACTGTATTGCTGTTAGGTATCGACAACCAGTTGGTGGTCCATTCTGTAAAATAAAACTTTTCCACTGCGTCGAATGATTCTGCCGTCATTTTAGCCGTCATCCCACATGGCATGAAAAAAAAATACAATTTGGACAGAAAGTACAGTAGTGTTGGTGTTGTGGGTCCCCTCATGCTTTGGTTTTCCACTCTTTGTGATGGTGTTGATGTAGGCAATGTTTACGCAGTGTCTCCTGGCCGGCACAGACATCATGTCTGATCAGGATCAACTGGTGCGTGTGTGTTTCTGTGTGTGTGTGTGTGTGTGTGTGTGTATGTGTGTGGGATACCAAAACAAAACTCACTTCCTCTTTGGCGACATGTTTGCCTTTCAGTCTGATGGCTACTAGCCCTTTGTGTCTCCAATGTGGAATGGCACTCACTACCCTCTTTTTTCCCCCTCTAAACACATGGGCTAAAGGTCATGACAAATCTAGCATTCCAGTGTTAATACTATTGTAATTATTCTGCACTATAGCCTATTTATTGCCTTACCTCCATAACTTGCTACATTTGCACACACTGTATATATATTTTCTGTTGTATTTTTGACTTTATGTTTTTTTTACCCCATATGTAACTCTGTGTTGTTTTTATTGCACTGCTTTGCTTTATCTTGGCCAGGTCGCAGTTGTAAATGAGAACCTGTTCTCAACTGGTTTACCTGGTTAAATAAAGGTGAAATCAAATAAATAAATAAATTCATGGTAGTACATACAGTACTAAATGCCCAACGTCACCTCATCCGTAAAATGGACATGTTTTGGAGAGCATTGCTTCAGTCACCTGCAAATTAGGTCAATGCTATGTCTGTTGTAGTAAAGGAATACCATAAAATAAAATAAACAAAGATATATATATACAGTGGGGGAAAAAAGTATTTAGTCAGCCACCAATTGTGCAAGTTCTACCACTTAAAAAGATGAGAGAGGCCTGTAATTTTCATCATAGGTACACGTCAACTATGACAGACAAAATGAGGAAAAAAAATCCAGAAAATCACATTGTAGGATTTTTAATGAATTTATTTGCAAATTATGGTGGAAATTAAGTATTTGGTCAATAACAAAAGTTTCTCAATACTTTGTTATATACCCTTTGTTGGCAATGACACAGGTCAAACATTTTCTGTAAGTGTTCACAAGGTTTTCACACACTGTTGCTGGTATTTTGGCCCATTCCTCCATGCAGATCTCCTCTAGAGCAGTGATGTTTTGGGGCTGTCGCTGGGCAACACGGACTTTCAACTCCCTCCAAAGATTTTCTATGGGGTTGAGATGTGGAGACTGGCTAGGCCACTCCAGGACCTTGAAATGCTTCTTACGAAGCCACTCCTTCATTGCCCGGGCGGTGTGTTTGGGAT
Organism: Coregonus clupeaformis; assembly: GCF_020615455.1. Taxonomy (NCBI): domain Eukaryota; kingdom Metazoa; phylum Chordata; class Actinopteri; order Salmoniformes; family Salmonidae; genus Coregonus; species Coregonus clupeaformis. The sequence goes on along the minus strand of NW_025533745.1, from coordinate 76,149 downwards.
CATTGTCATGCTGAAAGACCCAGCCACGTTTCATCTTCAATGCCCTTGCTGATGGAAGGAGGTTTTCACTCAAAATCTCATGATACATGGCCCCATTCATTCTTTCCTTTACACGGATCAGTCGTCCTGGTCCCTTTGCAGAAAAACAGCCCCAAAGCATGATGTTTCCACCCCCATGCTTCACAGTAGGTATGGTGTTCTTTGGATGCAACTCAGCATTCTTTGTCCTCCAAACACGACGAGTTGAGTTTTTACCAAAAAGTTATATTTTGGTTTCATCTGACCATATGACATTCTCCCAATCCTCTTCTGGATCATCCAAATGCACTCTAGCAAACTTCAGACGGGCCTGGACATGTACTGGCTTAAGCATGGGGACACATCTTGCACTGCATTATTTGAGTCCCTGGCGGCGTAGTGTGTTACTGATGGTAGGCTTTGTTACTTTGGTCCCAGCTCTCTGCAGGTCATTCACTAGGTCCCCCCGTGTGGTTCTGGGATTTTTGCTCACCGTTCTTGTGATCATTTTGACCCCACGGGGTGAGATCTTGCGTGGAGCCCCAGATCGAGGGAGATTATCAGTGGTCTTGTATGTCTTCCATTTCCTAATAATTGCTCCCACCGTTGATTTATTCAAACCAAGCTGCTTACCTATTGCAGATTCAGTCTTCCCAGCCTGGTGCAGGTCTACAATTTTGTTTCTGGTGTCCTTTGACAGCTCTTTGGTCTTGGCCATAGTGGAGTTTGGAGTGTGACTGTTTGAGGTTGTGGACAGGTGTCTTTTATACTGATAACAAGTTCAAACAGGTGCCATTAATACAGGTAACGAGTGGAGGACAGAGGAGCCTCTTAAAGAAGAAGTTACAGGTCTGTGAGAGCCAGAAATCTTGCTTGTTTGTAGGTGACCAAATACTTATTTTCCACCATCATTTGCAAATAAATTCATTAAAAATCCTACAATGTGATTTTCTGGATTTTTTTTCCTCAATTTGTCTGTCATAGTTGATGTGTACCTATGATGAAAATTACAGGCCTCTCTCATCTTTTTAAGTGGGAGAACTTGCACAATTGGTGGCTGACTAAATACTTTTTTTCCCCACTGTATATATTTTAAATACATTTAAATTGTAACAACTTTTATGTAAACAATAATAGCTGTTTTGATTTGAAAGGAAAAGTTACGTTACATAGATTGATTAGTAGATACATAATTGTGGTGAGTGATTTTTAAGGAGTCAGGCGCAGGAGGGTAAATCACAGAAAAAAATTGTTTATTTCCGAAGACACAGTGGTACGCAGCAATGCGTCAAATACTCCAGGGCGTAAAACAGGCGCACTGGGAAACAACAAGGCACACAGGGAAATATCCCGGCGATACAAAATACAAGGAGCTCCACCGAGCTAATCTAACCTCCACAATAAACAATCGCACACAAAGACAACGGGGCAGAGGGAACACTTATACAGGTACTGATGAGGGGATACAAACAAGACAAAACAAATGGAATGATGAGATGAGGAGTGGCAGTGGCTAGAAGGCCAATGACGACGAACACCAAAGCCTGCCCGAACAAGGAGAGGAGGCAGCTTCGCAGGAAGTCGTGACAATAATGATAAACCTTGAAATCTTGCTTCAAATTTTAACTCAGAGTTAACTTTTGAGTCATTTTGTCTCATCTTTCAGTTAAGATGTTTTACAGAACTGTTTATGAGTCACTTACTTGGCATGTACTGTATGTTGTAAGCTTTATTTTTAGAAAAGCAATATCATTTCATATGATATGCCACATGACCTATTGCTTTTGAAGGCAAGTTGAAGACAAAACCAAACTTATATCCATTAAAATGATTATTTCCAGACTATTGTGCAACATCATGGCTAAGCTCAAGACATAATTTTAGAAAAGTTTACTTTCCACTGTGGTGGGCCTTTAAAGGGTAGGAGTGTCTGTGAGTTGAGTGGTCTAAATGGCCAGATCATGAGACTATTGTTGCCATTGTCCTTAAATGGGCTCAGTCTGCTGCGCCTCAGTCACGCCAGGACTGATTAAAGCAGCGTTTTTTCCAGAGGAACCCCTGGACTAGGGCCTGGGTGGTGATAGAACACGACAACAGACAAAACAAGAGCATGTGACCTCACACTGAAGGGTATGTTCCAGGGTCCTCAAAGGCAATAGCAGTCTCATTGCCCAACTTAATTAAAGGTGCACTATGCAGGAATCGCTCCGCCATTTCCTGGTTACTAAAATTAGTTCGCCTAATTTCCGTTTATGTGACAAAATAAGCAAGTATAGTGTAGAGAATCATTGTACCATCTAAACCGCTGTGAAATATATTTTACAGAACCAAAAATATTGTATTTTCAGCTGTTTGAAGCTGGTGTACGAAACCAAAAGTAAAAGACACAAAAATGAGATGTTTTGAACCGTTGTGCAGTGTAAAGGAACCTCAGCTGCTCTCAGTCGCTCTACCAACTATGTGGTAGCGTCCTCAGTTAACCCATAAATATGGTGACCCCCCAAAAAGTTCAGTAAATCTCCTGAAACTGCCTCTGGACGCCAACAAGAACAACAAATGCCCTTTACTTGACAGGCAGATTTTATCGTCTTTAATTTACTTGCAAAAGGCATCCAAATTGAAATATGTTCTACTTAGATGGAACCTTCTCAGAATCTGAGTTTTGGGAAGGTGGATAAAGGCTTGGAGTAGGAAAATCATTTAAACCCAGGGAAAATGAAAAGTCTTTATGAAACGGAGAAGGAGGGGGCTCTCGTGCTAGCGGGCTATGTGTCAAGGTTAGCGATCGGTCTTCGAAGCCAGTGAGTGTGTGTGTACATGTGTAGAGAGGGGGGAAAGGGGTATGTCATGAATGAGTCGGATGCATTGAGAATAACTATTCATCTAGTATCCTTGTGGATAAATGGATTACATAATAATGAAATGGGCCCTCTGCCAAGACAATGGGGAAATGATCTTTGGCTTGGACATGGGGGTAGAGGGGTGACTGGTTCGAGACTGTTCTACTCCTACTGCTGCCATGAGGGTAACAAACACATTGCAACAAGTGTCACATAAATGATATGCCATTTTGCTCTGTGCAAACCAGGGGTTGGAACTGAAATGATTTTCCAATCGTTTAGTTCTGAACAGAACCACCATTTTTTTTGTTTCGTTCTACTGTTCTGACCAGCAAAAATAAAGTTCTGAACCGGTTCAAACCTAAAAAAAAATAATGGTTTATATTGTTCCTTTCTGTTCCTTTTTCAACCTGTTAAAGCAACAGTTTTTTGTACATTTAGCTCAATCAATTACTTCACAAATCAGTGTGGCTAGAGCAGGCAAGCTAGTTGTTTACATGCGTGATGGACAGACAAGTGTAGCCTAACATATGGCGCAAGATGCAACTGAAATTTTGCAGGTGGGGAGAGAGTGAGAGAGGGTTGAGGAGGAGGCTTGAAGCACCAGGCATCTTGTTATGACATGCATTATCTGAATTAGGTCCACATAATTAGACCTAAGAGGAGCGGCTTCTATAGAGGAACTTTGAATGTCCTTTGAGCTAGCTAGCTAACTAACAAGCTTGAGCTAGCTAGCTAACAAGCTTGTGTGTGCAGAGCAGCACCATAATTAAAAAGACGTCTTACGTTTTTGTAGTTAATAAATCCAATGTGAAACGTGATAATTAGGCCTATAGTATCCTTAACTAGCATTGAAAAAGTAAATCCATTCTTCTCTAGCTAATAAAAAATCACTCTCCCTATCTTCTGAATCAAGCTTGTAACGTCAGTACAGTAGCCTGGGGGAGGGGCAGGTAGCCTAAACATGCACAGGCAAAGATTTTCAGCTTGCAGGCAGACACAAATATGTCTGCCTGCAAGCTGAAAATAGGCACTTTGTTGCATTTAGTTCTGGGACTAGAAAACAATGCCTGGAAAGTAAAATAACGTTATTAACTGGTTCCCATGCTGTTCAGGAACATACAGTGGGGAAAAAAAGTATTTAGTCAGCCACCAATTGTGCAAGTTCTCCCTCTTAAAAAGATGAGAGAGGCCTGTAATTTTCATCATAGGTACACGTCAACTATGACAGACAAATTGAGAAAAATCACATTGTAGGATTTTTTATGAATTTATTTGCAAATTATGGTGGAAAATAAGTATTTGGTCAATAACAAAAGTTTCTCAATACTTTGTTATATACCCTTTGTTGGCAATGACACAGGTCAAACGTTTTCTGTAAGTCTTCACAAGGTTTTCACACACTGTTGCTGGTATTTTGGCCCATTCCTCCATGCAGATCTCCTCTAGAGCAGTGATGTTTTGGGGCTGTCGCTGGGCAACACGGACTTTCAACTCCCTCCAAAGATTTTCTATGGGGTTGAGATCTGGAGACTGTCTAGGCCACTCCAGGACCTTGAAATGCTTCTTACGAAGCCACTCCTTCGTTGCCCGGGCGGTGTGTTTGGGATCATTGTCATGCTGAAAGACCCAGCCACGTTTCATCTTCAATGCCCTTGCTGATGGAAGGAGGTTTTCACTCAAAATCTCACGGTACATGGCCCCATTCATTCTTTCCTTTACACGGATCAGTCGTCCTGGTCCCTTTGCAGAAAAACAGCCCCAAAGCATGATGTTTCACAGTAGGTATGGTGTTCTTTGGATGCAACTCAGCATTCTTTGTCCTCCAAACACGACGAGTTGAGTTTTTACCAAAAAGTTATATTTTGGTTTCATCTGACCATATGACATTCTCCCAATCCTCTTCTGGATCATCCAAATGCACTCTAGCAAACTTCAGACGGGCCTGGACATGTACTGGCTTAAGCAGGGGGACACATCTGGCACTGCAGGATTTGAGTCCCTGGCGGCGTAGTGTGTTACTGATGGTAGGCTTTGTTACTTTGGGCCCAGCTCTCTGCAGGTCATTCACTAGGTCCCCCCCGTGTGGTTCTGGGATTTTTGCTCACCGTTCTTGTGATCATTTTGACCCCACGGGGTGAGATCTTGCGTGGAGCCCCAGATCGAGGGAGATTATCAGTGGTCTTGTATGTCTTCCATTTCCTAATAATTGCTCCCACAGTTGATTTCTTCAAACCAAGCTGCTTACCTATTGCAGATTCAGTCTTCCCAGCCTGGTGCAGGTCTACAATTTTGTTTCTGGTGTCCTTTGACAGCTCTTTGGTCTTGGCCATATTGGAGTTTGGAGTGTGACTGTTTGAGGTTGTGGACAGGTGTATTTTATACTGATAACAAGTTAAAACAGGTGCCATTAATACAGGTAACGAGTGGAGGACAGAGGAGCCTCTTAAAGAAGAAGTTACAGGTCTGTGAGAGCCAGAAGTCTTGCTTGTTTGTAGGTGACCAAATACTTATTTTCCACCATAATTTGCAAATAAATTCATTAAATATCCTACAATGTGGATTTTTTTTCCTAAATTTGTCTGGCATAGTTGACGTGTACCTATGATGAAAATTACAGGCCTCTCTCATCTTTTTAAGTGGGAGAACTTGCACAATTGGTGGCTGACTAAATACTTTTTTTCCCCACTGTATGTTCCTGAACAGTATGGAACACTTTCATTCCAGGTTCCGTTTATGTTCCTTGAACCGGTTGCAAACGGAGTGAACCCTATAGTGGGTATATTTACAATTTTATAACCACTGAAAGATGAAATGAAACCAAAAGCATCTCTTACAGTAATATACTATATTTGCACTTTGTGCAGATACGTTTAACAGTTGTGGTTTCATTTATATGATATTAACGTGTAATAATTCATATGAATCCATATTATAAATATATATATATAAGATACTGGATGTTATTCTTGCAGTGATATTAGCCTTACAGAGACAAAGAGGCACAATCTTAAAATAGATCTCCTTTGCTATGCCTTTTTGTTCCTTTTCTTTCAAGTTGGTCACTTCCTTTCCGAGAAAGTAAACAGGAAATGGTTGATAAATAAAATGTCTCTCACTTCTTGCAGCCAATCAGCTGACAGTAGGCTATATATTTAGAAACACACCACTGAACTAGAATGCACAGCAGCATTTTAAGGAGGTAGAAATGCTTTAAGCTACTCATACAGGTATTTGGTTCAGTAACATTTACATTTACATCATTTAGCAGACACTCTTATCCAGAGCGACTTACAAATTGGTGCATTCAACTTATGATAGCCAGTGGGACAACCACTTTTCTTCTTTCTTTTTTTTTATGGGGGGGTGGGGGTAGAAGGATTACTTTATACTATTCCAGGTATTCCTTAAAGAGGTAGGGTATCAAGTGTCTCCGGAAGGTGGTCAGTGACTCCGGTGTCCTGGCGTCGTGGGGGAGCTTATTCCACCATTGGGGTGCCAGAGCAGCGAATAGCTTTGACTGGGCTGAGCGGGAACTGTGCTTCCGTAGAGGTAGGGGAGCTAGCAGGCCAGAGGTGGATGAACGTAGTGCCCTCGTTTGGGTGTAGGATCAGAGCCTGAAGGTAAGGAGGTGCCGTTCCCATCACAGCTCCGTAGGCAATCACCATGGTCTTGTAGTAGATGCGAGCCTCAACTGGAAGCCAGTGGAGTGTGCAGAGGAGCGGGGTGACATGAGAGAACTTGGGAAGGTTGAACACCAGACGGGCTGCAGCGTTCTGGATAAGTTGTAGGGGTTTAATGGCACAGGCAGGGAGCCCAGCCAACAGCGAGTTGCAGTAATCCAGACGGGAGATGACAAGTGCCTGGATTAGGACCTGTGCCGCTTTCTGTGTAAGGTAGGGTCGTACTCTGCGAATGTTGTAGAGCATGAACCTGCAGGATCGGGTCACCGCTTTGATGTTAGCGGAGAACGACAGGGTGTTGTCCAGGGAGGAGGACACAATGGAGTTGTCAACCGTGATGGCGAGATCATGGAGTGGGCATGCCTTCACCGGGAGGAAGAGCAGCTCCGTCTTGCCGAGGTTCAGCTTGAGGTGGTGATCCGACATCCACACTGATATGTCTGCCAGACATGCAGAGATGCGATTCGCCACCTGGTTATCAAAAGGGGGAAAGGAGAAAATGAATTGTGTGTTGTCTGCGTAGCAATGATAGGAGAGACCATCTGAGGATATGACAGAGCCAAGTGACTTGGTGTATAGAGAGAATAGGAGAGGGCCTAGAACTGAGCCCTGGGGGACACCAGTGGTGAGAGCACGTGGTGCGGAGATAGATTCTCGCCACGCCACCTGGTAGGAGCGACCTGTCAGGTAGGACGCAATCCAAGAGTGAGCAGCGTCGGAGATGCCCAACTCGGAGAGGGTGGAGAGGAGGATCTGATGGTTCACAGTATCAAAGGCAGCGGATAGGTCTAGAAGGATAAGAGCAGAGGAGAGAGAGTTAGCTTTAGCAGTGCGGAGAGCCTCCGTGACACAGAGAAGAGCAGTCTCAGTTGAATGACCAGTCTTGAAACCTGACTGGTTTGGATCAAGAAGGTCATTCTGAGAGAGATAGCAGGAGAGTTGGCTAGAGACGGCACGCTCAAGAGTTTTGGAGAGAAAAGAAAAAAGGGATACTGGTCTGTAGTTGTTGACATCGGAGGGATCGAGTGTAGGTTTTTTGAGGAGGGGTGCAACTCTCGCTCTCTTGAAGACAGAAGGGACATGGCCAGCGGTCAAGGATGAGTTGATGAGCGAGGTGAGGTAAGGGAGAAGGTCTCCGGAAATGGTCTGGAGAAGAGAGGAGGGGATAGGGTCAAGCGGGCAGGTTGTTGGGCGGCCGGCCGTCACAAGTCGCAAGATTTCATCTGGAGAGAGTGGGGAGAAAGAAGTCAAAGCATAGGGTAGGGCAGACCTCTATACCAGGCGGTGTCAGAGGAAGGCCCTCAAAATTGTCAAAGACTCCAGCCACCCTAGTCATAGACTGTTCTCTCTGCTACCGCACGGCAAGCGGTACCGGAGTGCCAAGTCTAGGTCCAAAAGACTTCTCAACAGCTTCTACCCACAAGCCATAAGACTCCTGAACAGCTAATCATGGCTACCCGGACTATTTGCACTGCCCCCCCACCCCATCCTTTTTACGCTGCTGCTACTCTGTTAAGTATTTATGCATAGTCACTTTAACTCTACCCACATGTACATATTACCTCAACTACCTCAACTAGCCGGTGCCCCCGCACATTGACTCTGCACCGTTACCCCCCTGTATATATAGCCTCCCTACTGTCACTTTATTTTACTTCTGCTCTTTGTTTTTCTCAACACTTTTTTTTTGTTGTTTTATTCTTACTTTTTTTGTTTAAAATAAACGCACTGTTGGTTAAGGGCTGTAAGTAAGCATTTCACTGTAATGTCTGCACTTGTTGTATTCGGCGCATGTGACCAATAAAATTTGATTTGATTTGATTTGATTTGATTTGTGAGCAGGACCAGCGGTGTCATTTGACTTAATAAATGAGGATCGGATGTCGTCAACCTTCTTTTCAAAATGGTTGATGAAGTCATCCACAGAGAGGGAGGAGAGGAGGGTTGAGGAGGTAGAATCAGGAGATCGGAGGGAGAAGGATTTAGCAGAGGGAAGAGATGATAGGATGGAAGAGGAGAGAGTAGCGGGAGAGAGAGAGTGAGAGTGAAGGTTGCGACGGCACATTACCATCTGAGTAGGGGCAGAGTGAGTGGTGTTGGAGGAAAGCGAGAGAGAAAAGGATACAAAGTAGTGGACGGAGACTTGGAGGGGAGTTGCAGTGAGATTAGTAGAAGAACAGCATCTAGTAAAGATGAGGTCAAGCGTATTGCCTGCCTTGTGAGTAGGGGGGGACGGTGAGAGGGTGAGGTCAAAAGAGGAAAGGAGTGGAAAGAAGGAGGCAGAGAGAAATGAGTCAAAGGCAGACGTAGGGAGGTTAAAGTCACCCAGAACTGTGAGGGGTGAGCCATCCTCAGGAAAGGAACTTATCAAGGCGTCAAGCTCATTTATGAACTCTCCAAGGGAACCTGGAGGGCGACAAATGACAAGGATGTTAAGCTTGAATGGGCTAGTGACTGTCACAGCATGGAATTCAAATGAGGAGATAGACAGATGGGTCAGGGGAAAAAGAGAGAATGTCCACTTGGAAGAGATGAGGATTCCTGTGCCACCGCCGTGATGACCAGATGCTTTTGGGGTATGCGAGAACACATGGTCAGACGAGGAAAGAGCAGTAGGAGTAGCAGTGTTTTTTGTGGTAATCCATGTTTCCTTCAGCGCCAAGAAGTCGAGGGACTGGAGGGTAGCATAGGCTGAGATGAACTCTGCCTTGTTGACGGCAGAACGGCAGATCCAGAGGCTCCCAGAGACCTGGAACTCCACGTGGGTCGTGCGCGCAGGGACCACCAGATTAGAGTGGCAACAGCCACGTGGTGTGAAGCGTTTGTATGGCCTGTGCAGAGAGGAGAGAACAGGGATAGACAGACACATAGTTGACAGGCTACAGAAAACGGCTACAATAATGCAAAGGAGATCGGAATAAAATGAACTAAACATCTGGGAAAGCGAGAGAGCGGGGCCTCCCTCACTTACGTTTCACTGAAACACTCAAATATAACTCCCCCAACTTCCACTTTAGAAATTATAATTGTTGTAAACTACAGCGGTTCAATGTTTTCTAGGAATAGACTCTAACTTAGTTTATTCAGCTAGCTAACTTGGTACAGTATTCTTCCGTGAAAACCGTCCAGGGCACCGAATCCTATGACGCCATAGCCAACTAGCATGTCAGCCTCCAATAACACGGTTTAGAACCAATACTCGGTTACAACAAACCACCAGTGTGTTAACATGCCAAGCAGATCATTCGTGTCCGTGTCTAACGTTGTGTAAAGTTTTGGGTTAGTTTTGACAGTTTGAGTGAGTCCGTCGTCAACTTATTCAGCCAGTTAGTTAGCTAGAATAGTTAGCATACTAGCTAGCCATTGCTCTCTGCCAACGAACCAACCCCTCCTCCCACGGCACGAACACACAGAGAGAGCCAAGCTAACGTTAACTAGTCACCCATGTCCCGAATTCCCTTGAACGACTCTGGTTACCAGTATGTAAAAACAAAACACAAATGTAGGTTATAACTTACCCTTAGTAGCTACTGTTAGCCAGTTAAGTGCAAAGCTAGCCACTGAATCGATTCAGCCAGTTCGCGTCTCCCGCCAGAGAGAGACACAACCTCACCCGACGCCTCCGCTGCCCTAACAGAGTACACAGGTGACAAACCAAACGATAGTTTATAACACAGTGTCCTATAGAAATATATCCTCACATGTGTAGAATGCTTGGATGCATTCCATCCAAATCCATAGACAGACATTGACAACATTTAGACTTCACACTCTTGTGTATCAGTCAAAAGTTAATTTAAGATAATCTCCACGCCTAGGCCACGGCCTGTGTCTGGACGAGTCAGCGTAAATGATGTGTTAATGTAACGTGGGGCCATGGCGAGGCTGGGGAATCGGCACAAATCCAGGCCCTGCTCCACTTTCCTGATCCGTCTTAGTTCGGCAGGGTCACTCTAAAGCTCCAAACAATGGCTCCCACAGACCTATACACAAACAAACTCATGTGTGACTGAGAGGGGAATAATGTGTGTGTGTGTGTGTGTGTGTGTACACCTGTGTTGCTACGTTTTGGTCTAAAGGCTGGGATGCTGTTCATACCTACACATATGGTTTAGATTATATACCGTTCTGCTATCACATAGAAATGAACCTGGCACGAATAGTGGACGTTATAGGTAGGACTATTGGGCCTTTTACAGTAATATCTCCTGAACCAGCAACTAACCCTAACCACTGAGGTCAAACTGGTCTCATACCACTAAACAACATTAACATGGGTAATCTGCAAACTCATTCTCAGAGATCCTTATTTTCTAACAGTGCCATGGGTTCATTTGTACTTGTGTCACACGTTCATGAAGCCAAAGTAAAGACCATGAATCTACATTTTTGGATGCGGTCCAGAAGGCTCGACATAAAGACTGCTGCATACATTTTCATACTGGCCCCCGTGGGTTATGAACCCCTCTCTGTTACGAAACTGTGTGATTTCACCTCAATGTCAGACACCCCAGTTCAATCAATCTAAAAATGTGTACCATACTGAGAAACACTGACCCTGCTATGGACAATAATAAAGTTATAGCCTAATACATGCGTAATAGCCTAACATGTATGGGCTACAATGAAGAAGCAGCTGTGTGCGTGTGTGTGTGCGCGTGACACAGAGAACCATAACAGAGAGACAGAGCCTGTGTGTGAAGTAGGGGGCAGCTTAGTTTGTTTAGAAAGAGTGTGTAAACATAACTTTAACAGCATTGGTGAGAGAACCAACGCGTTGCTTAGACCCGCAAAGGAGCGAGAGTGTGAACCTAACGCCGATGTCAGGGAGTCACTTCATGACAAGGGGATTGGGATAAAACGGATTCCTGGCGCGCTCACCTGAACCGTCGTCACATGATTCGTTTGCGTACGTTAATCTTCTTGATACTGGGAGGTCTTCTTTGAAGCTTGAGTCGCATTTTAAATTCTACTGACACCCAATCTTATGCTTTCTCCTCAGTTCATCGTCAAGTCAATTGCATGTCCGGGAACCAAATAAAAAACTGTCCAGAAAAGGAGTCATGCCCTAATTATCGGGGTCGTTAAACCAAAGGAATGTAGGCCTAGACTACTAATGTTATGGGCTATAGTTTAAAGTATAGCCTATTGGCTAGGCTATTTATTGTCTTCTCAGTGAAACACACAGAAAAAACAAACGAGGACACAGTGATCCAAATACATGATCTGATTTTGACTTAAACTTTTCCATGAGCAGAAATCAACATAACCGAATGCACATTTTGAAGGGCATTCTGAACCACCCCCTTTACTGGACCATGTGTTTGTACACAAACCGCGCCATTCATTGTGGCGTGTGTAAAGTCTATGCCAGTCGCCAAGGCAAAAAGCCACTCCCCTTCCTCCTCGGGCTGATGCAATGCTGGATAGATATAAAGGTGCAGACAAACCCCACCTCGTTTAGAACAACGTAAATTCAAGTAGCGCATCATGTCATTGGCAATTTGACTTGTATAACATCTTTAAAATTGAGCTTTTAAGCAATTATTATACAATTGTATCCACATTGTAAGTTATTTTCCTATTTAATTGGGACAATTTAATTGTATCTGAAGTATATTTATTGTTACTGATAATTGGGAATTTAAAACCTCAAGGATAAATACTTTCTAGTAGAATATTGGAGACATTCAACGGTGAAGGAATTGTTTCAAATTAAAATAGCTAAGGATCTCCACTTTTTCATAGGGATTTTATTCGTCTTCTCAAAGGTAAGATTCTGTCTGCGCCTCATCGTTTACTGTCTACCAAGAAATATTTCTGTGTGTAGGCTAATTATCTTGTAATTCTCTAGCTATAGATTGTAATTTACAATTCTATAGGCCTAGTAAATTGATGTATTCTGTATTGTTAATAATTAAGTCTATTCTATTGGAAAATAGGTGAAATAATTAGCCTATATATTGTGTATTGAAATGGCGGGCCGATGTATTTAATCTCTTGCGGGTTATTTCCCTAGTCAATTAGCCAAGATCAATTAGGCGCAAAGATAAGATTTATTAGGTTATAGCTATTTTATTTCTATATTCTTTATAATCTTTATGATGCTATAGGCCTAGGCTACATACACAGCGCAATGGGCCAGACTCGCAAGGAAATAAATAAATAGCACTGATGCTGTAGGCTAGTGGGCTACATTCTTTACAGAGGAATGTCGGGGAGGTAAACAAGAAAGGAATGTAATGTATTTGATGGTTGAGTCTTTTCCGTTATTTGGGATATTTGTAAATAAAAGGCATCAATGTCCAAGTAATGAAATTAATGACTGTAAACTACAGCTGAGGAAATCTAAGACAATTATAAGATTACAGCTCTGCGCAAAATGGTGCCATTCTCATAATAGACAAGCACGTGCCTTTGTTTCCATCAGTCAGTCATGGAACAAATCTTATTAAATGGAGCCCAAAATCGAATTATTTAATAGTTACATGCCTAAAATGTTTTGGATTAGGCTGTGCGCTATAATTTAAAACCCTCAACAAATAACATGATCTCACATTCTGTTTGAATAAACGGGATTTGTTAATTACAAATATCGGCCTATTATAATGCCAATTCTTCTTATTTAACGTTGAAATTGGGGATGAAAAGGCTTGCGCAATGCTTTTGTCATTCATATTGGATATGTGACGCTGCGCTGATGTGGATAGACGCGGATGCCGGGCGGCTGGTATTTTTCCACTGGCTCCTCGGATGAGTCAACCCCCCTTCGTCTGGTCACATGACTTCAGATTTATGAGGGAGCTACAGCGCAATGAGTAGCCTAGTCTCCCCTGTCTAATATTGATTATTCAACGTCCCTGGTAGAACTCACGGTCCTAGAAAAAAAGACAGTGTGGATGGCGCAGGGAAGAAGTTCACAAATAAACACAAATTGCTTCAAGGTTTTCCGTTTGTTTATTTTACAGCATGAAACAGGCCACTGCAAAGACAGAGATGAGCCGCTTCAACATTTCCCCTGATGAGGATAGCAGTGTCAGTTCAAATAGTCATGAATACAGTTCCTGTCCAACCAAGAAGGTTCCTATTGACAGGTGAGGCACTGCAGTAGACCTATGCCTGTGTTTCTAACCGCAGCAATGTCATCAACTTGCTTATTTTTGTAGAATGTGTATTATGTTTGTTTTAAAGGCTGAATTGGAATGGGATTAATTCATTAAATAAATGTTTTATGCATGTTTGATTTCCAGTCAATATCCCGATATGGATGCAGAGAGTCAAAACTTCCTTCCAGACTACCACCTGGACAAGAAGAAGTACGAAACGGATTATGTAAGTGCTGTCATGATAACATATAGGCTACCAATTTGGAGCTTATATTTTAGGGGTTTTTCTAACTGGGTATTTGACTTTATTCTCAACAGCATCCAGGCACTGCCTCTTTTGGGATGTCGGTCTTCAACCTGGGCAATGCTATTATGGGCAGTGGCATCCTTGGTCTCTCCTATGCCATGGCCAACACTGGCATTGCACTCTTTGTGTGAGTACTGTTCTAGTCAGACTTGGGCTTCAATTAAATCATCTGCATTGCTTGCTGTTTGGGGTGTTAGGCAGGTTTCTGTATAAGCACTTAGTGACAGCTGCTGATGTAAAAGGGGCTTTATAAATACATTTGATTGATTAATGAAGAAAAACTGCACTGCAGGTTCAATCAGAATGTTCACACTGTGTCATCCAATGGCAATGTCCACAGTTTGCAAGGTGTGAGGAAGAGCTAGTGGTGTCTGTTTTAAAGTGGTTAACACCAATTATGTTTATCCCTGGATTGCTGGTGTACTGGTTCTTGAGAGGCTTTGAAGCCACTGGTCGGCCATATTGGCACTCCTCAGAAGGAGCAGTCCTCCATAGGAATGAATGGAATTCTACAGTATTTCAATGAAATGTTTCAAGGACAAAATTACATTTATTTAAGTATTTTGTTGTTTTAGTGGGGACGGTACCATTAGTACTTTCAAAAAATTATACTTTAAGGAAAAACATTATATATATATTTTTACATTTAAAATGTTAATGTTTAGCTCACATAATATAATTTCAATTATGCATTTAGGTGTCTGTAAAATAATAAATGTGGCAAAAACAAATGTATACATTAATAAATGCATTTCTATAGCTTCTAAAATATGTTTTACAATGGTGGGGGGAGTGCCAAGATGAAGACGCAGTGGCTTTAAAACAGCGCCCCCTGTCAGTCAACTAGTGTGTATATAAATCATTGGATTCAAAATACACATCCACAATTAAAATGGGGCTCAGGGGTATGCATCTGGGGAAGTAGGTAGTAGGAATTAGGATAGGCAGGTTGCCTAGCGGTTAAGAGCATTGAGCCAGTAACCCAAAGTTCTCTGGTTCGAATCCCTGAGCCGACTAGGTGAAAAATCTGCCAATGTGCCCTTGAGCAAGGCTCTTAACCCTAATTGCTCCTGTAAGTCACTTTGGATAAGAGCATCTGCTAAATAATTAAAATGTAAGTGACAATCACATTAAATAGAATGCAATATAGAATATCACTGTATGTTGCCCGTGTGGAAAATAGTTTGTGGAACTCTATGGCTCTGAGTCTGAATGCACTCACTCATATCCGAGGAAATACAGCACATTCTAAACTTAGCAGTGCGATATACCACCAGGTAGTGCACAACAAGGTCAAACATCTCAATATCTACCAATGTGAGGCATAGATACAGACAACCTGAGCACAGCATGTATCGACAGTCTACTGGAGACGTTTCCTTGTCCAGGGCAGGGCATTGGATAACCCTGAAGGGAGTGAGAGGAAGGCAGGCTACAGAGATCAAAGCTTCTATTACTACTGAGCAGTGCATGGTAGCTAGTAGCCACACAGGCCAGTGTTTACAAACAGTGGGCGTATGAGTGTGAGCGGTTGGGTGGGGTGGCGCACTAGCATTGGGGCCTTTCATGTGGGCCAGTCACACAAAGCCTGGGGGAAGCCGCTTAGCAGCGCTAATCTTTCTGCATTGGGGCCAGAGTTATATTAAGGTACAGGAAATGGGTCTCACATGAGATCATGAATGGAGCCAAAAGCGGTGGCTAATGACCCCTGCAAGAATACCCGCCCCCTCCGCCATTCTAGTAGACTCTTCTTCTTCTCGCCATGACACTCTGTGAGCACCACTCACAGTGGACTGGAGGGAAAGCTCGGTAACCCACTGGGCAAAAACTGGTTGAATCAACGTTTTTCCCACGTCATTTCAACCTAAATCCAATGACATGGTGATTTTCTGTTGTTGATTTCACATTGAATTCATGTTAGTTGACAACTCAACCAAATGTAAATCAAAACTAGATGTTGAAATGACGTCTGTGCCCAGTGGGTAGCCAGTCTGAAGGGCCACTTGCTCCAACAGTTTATGAATATGAATTATGAATATAATAGCTCTGATTATTTGTGTAGCATTGTGAAATAGGAGAAATTCTGTAAAATATATGAACCATACTGGGGGAAAAAATAAGGCACTCAATGCAAAACCCTTTATTGATTTGGCTTATGCATTTCCACTAACATACCTTCTTCAGGGTATCATAGCTTTTGTGTATTTCCACAAAGGCCTCCGTTTTTTAAAATCTTTGTTTGCAAAAGGTTTCCACACCATGGGACTTGCAAACACTTCACTGTTGGGTATATTCAGTATTTACAGAGTGAAAACAAT
Source organism: Coregonus clupeaformis (assembly GCF_020615455.1). NCBI lineage: Eukaryota > Metazoa > Chordata > Actinopteri > Salmoniformes > Salmonidae > Coregonus > Coregonus clupeaformis. Next base: position 59,877 of record NW_025533745.1, on the reverse strand, counting down.
GACCTTAAGGTCATCCAAGGTATATTTGGTGATCAGTGAAGTGCATATAACGTGATAAGATGTAGACTAAACTATTATGGGCAGAAGTGTAAACGGTGACAAGTAGCTGAATCGACAGAGCAGTGCTCGGATATAGTCGAGTAATCGTCTCTATACCACTGTGTGTTGTGTGTATGTGAGTGAAATGATTTGCACAAGGCCTTCATAACGTGACCATAGCTCATAACGCTTAGAGATCATTTTTCCCAGTGGCACAATTGCTTCTATTATTACAGTGAGACAGTGTTGGCTCTGCACGGCTTGGCTGCTAAGAGGATAGATAGAATATCCTAACCTGGAGCCCATTGTCCAATCACATCCCTGTATCTGGATTGTGCATAGCTGTGTTGCATTAAAACTGTCCCCATGACAAGGTCTTTGCAGATCAGCTCACAGACAGAACCTATTGATCCCTGTGTTTGGGTGCTACAGTACAGCAGAGTAGGTCGCTTGCATGTCACTTCCCCAGCCTCAACATGGTCAACGTGAGATGTGTCCTAGCACTTTGTGACATCTGCTGATGTAAAAAGGGCTTTATAAATACATTTGATTGATTGATTGATGGTCAGAACACATTTTCCATGTGAAATTAAGCCCTGCGTTGACCTTTGGTGTGGTTTGTCTCCGAGCCATCGGGAGAGGAAGTCAAAATAATGTGTATGAATTCGGACTGGTGAAATGCAACGCACGGAAACCAAGCTTGCACTTATCCAATGTGCACTTGTCAGTAGTCAACCGTGTTACAGGGTGTCAGTGTGGTTAATGCCAGTCAATAATAGTCCTTACCAGTCTTGCAGGCAATAGCAGTCCTTTGGCCTGGTTCCATATCTTACTCATGATACAATGTTCCTCTTCTCTCCACAGAATTCTCCTGGTGGCTGTGTCCATCTTCTCCCTGTACTCTGTGCACTTGCTTCTAAAGACAGCCAATGAAGGAGGGTCGCTGGTCTATGAACAGTTGGGTTACAAGGCCTTCGGCATGCCTGGGAAACTGGCTGCATCCATCTCCATCACCATGCAGAACATCGGAGGTGAGAACTAAGGACACATCAATGGTCATTCAGGAAGACTGATCAAATTCGGGCAGACAGTCTCATTGATCCACTAGGAGTTGACTATGTGGAAAAAATAAATTCCAAAGTCTAAATGTCAGTGATGCACATATAGAAAAGGAAGAGCAGCCCCCCTGGTCTAAATGTCAGTGATGTCACACATAGAAAAGGAACAGCCCCCCTGGTCTAAATGTCAGTGATGTCACACATAGAAAAGGAACAGCCCCCCTGGTTCTGTAAATGTTTAGAATAAATATTTGCAAGGGTACTAGACTTTCCAATGGAACAAACATCCCTTCTGCAAACCAATAGGCCTATTCATCCTTAGTTAGTGCTATTAGAACCATTTCTGGCTCAGAGATGTCTGTTTTGGAACAAAATACAGTCACATTTTGATGCGAAGTCGCTGATTCACATTATGACTTTGACTAATTTTGACTTGCTTTTACCTTTGCAGCCATGTCCAGCTACCTCTACATTGTGAAGTACGAGCTGCCGATCGTTATCCAAGCCTTCATGGGAGCTAACAACGGGTAAGTAGCTTTGTCTCTAGATTCTGTTTGTGCGTTGGTGTATGTGTGTGTGTGTCTTTTAGTCAGCTGTTATAGTTCGGTTTGACAAATGGCCCATGGTTGTTTTGAGCGGTCGACCCTCGAGGTGAAGTAGTGACTCTGGTATCATTCAAAATGGCGGCGGGTTGTTTTTGAGTGCTGCACTGGGAAGATGTGAAGAGGCCTCTTTGTCCCTCTCGGCAGAGAGAGAGAGGAGCGAGGAGCGACGGTGTGTTCTCGGCGGCCATTCAAAGGGTCCTTTTAGAAGAGCCAGTGCCGCACCGAGACAGCCCTCTGGATGAGCTCATGCAGACCAACCAACTGGCCCATTAAACATTCATGTAGTGTTGCCAACATGTAGCTAGACCACCCTAAGTGCAGGCTGCTATTTCTGTGTGCATTGCAGACATTCTGCCATGTTTGTATTTTACAACATTCAAAACAACAGTCAAACGAGAAACGAAAGCTACAATAGTTTTGACAAAAGCTAGATGAATGTGTGTAAGTGTGTGTGTGTACCTGTGTGTTATTATATGAAAATGTGTGGTGATATGTGTGTACAGTGTATGACGTGTGTTCTTGTCTCTCCTGTGCGTTCCAGAGAGTGGTATGCGAACGGGGACTATCTGGTGATCTTGGTGTCAGTTGTCATCATCCTGCCTCTCTCACTTCTCAGGAACCTCGGTAAGACACAATACAGAGTGTGGCACTTTACTTTGTGTGTTTGTGTGTGTGAATGTGTGTTGTAAAATGCAGCACTTGTGTAAAATGTTGGAAAAGGGTGGGAAATGGTGACGCACTGTGGCAACGTATGTGTGTAGGAGAAGCCGGAACTGTTTGTTTACATTAGATTCCTTTTTGACTGATAAAGTTAATATATTGCCTTAGAAGAGTACATTCTTATTCATTGTAATACCATTTTAATATAAATGTATATGTTATAACAGGGATATTACACAGTTTTTAGTATATTTACTATCTTACATTTCCACAGTATATGAAGTACTCAATAGTTTTTTCTCTCTCTGTTACCTTACTTCAGGTTACCTTGGTTACACCAGTGGTTTCTCCCTGCTTTGCATGGTGTTCTTCCTGATTGTGGTGAGTCAACATCCTCCACCATTCTGCTGTTGTGGTCTTTACTGTTCATGTTATTGTAGTGAATGGCTCACCTACAGATATGATATCTTAATTGTATCACTCTGTTGTCACAGATAATGTTCCTGCACAGAAGGAAAAACTAATTGTAGTGTATTCAAGGTTTAAAAAGGCTTCTAAAGTTTGTAATTTCCACCTAACTCAAATGTATCCATTAATTATAATCCATACAATAATTCACATTTCCTGTCACTGCAGGACTATTTTCCTGCTGTGAGAAACTGGTCAAATTAAGATAGTACACCTGTATAACTGTGACACATTGGTTTGCAATTCTGACCTGCTCTAGCTAGCTGGACCATGAGCAAGCATTTCAAATTACTCCTATCTCCTCTATTGTACATTGCTTTCAAAAAGTAATGAGTTTTTAATCTGTGGTAGTTATAATATTGGCAGTTAGCAATGTATGTAGCCAATACTCTGTACCTTTTGTATGGGAGTCTAAATGGGCTTGGTTTCTTTTACAGGTGATCTATAAGAAGTTCCAGATCCCGTGCCCTTACATCCCTAACATGGACGTGATACTGAACGAGACGGTTAGCAAGGTCCTGAACACCATGGAGGGCTACCTCAACACCACCGCCGTCAGCTACAACGAGGACGTCTGCACACCCAAATACTTTGTCTTCAACTCTCAGGTGAGAAATGGACAGATATGTTAAGTGGTAAATCGATAAATAGAAAGAGATACTTAATTGATGTCCAAGTGCTTTCGTACCTGTATGTATGTTTTGTTGTGCGATCTAATGTTTTTTTTTGTGTGTGTGCATGTGTCAAACATCTAACTGTCTTGTCTAACTCTCTCCTTCAGACTGTGTATGCTGTTCCTATCCTGACTTTCGCCTTTGTCTGCCACCCCGCCGTCCTGCCCATGTACGAGGAGCTTAAAGAGTGAGTCTATCGCTGTTAACACAGCTGCCACGTTGTCAAGGCTTCACACACACACACACACAAGTGCACAATCACACACACACACACACACACACAGTTTATCGCTGAAGAAAGGGAGAGAAAATAACAGTGGTTCTGTGTTGTCTAAACCTCCTCTTCTTCCTGTTCTTTCCCAGTCGTTCCCGTAGAAAGATGCAGCGCGTGGCCAACGTGTCTTTCCTGTCCATGTTCATCATGTACCTGCTGGCTGCTCTCTTCGGATATCTGACCTTCAACGGTGAGCAACCCTGCTCCCCTTAGAAACATATTCATCCTTTTTTTAACAGTCGGAAACCAAACTAGTTTGAGCTGGAAACAGTCAGTTTAGGTCTTATACTACCAGTTGTTATGCAAGTACTGTCCCCCATGAGAAAACAAGACACACAATCAGCTGTTCAGTACACCAATGATCCTGCATATTTGTTATGGCAAGGACATCGCAGCAGGTGTCCAGCCATGTTCCAGACTTCCCTAAAAGTATGGCTATGCAATGGCCCTAGTTAGCAAGGACGACATGACATGACGAAAATGGATGAATGAGGGTGTGAAAGTTACACACAACCTTGAATAATCTTGGCTTTATTCCAATTGAACTCTAAATCTCAGTTTGATTTGTCTGGACATGTAACAGGCAGGTTCCAAATACATTTCTGAACCAATACCAATAATACAGCAAAATGACATAGACCCAGCAGTTGTGAAAGCCAGGGTATCATTCTAGGTCAGGTAGCCTGTTTGGCTAAGGCCTTGGCGTGTTGGTTGAGTGAAGGTTGACCGTAGGGGCCCTGTGTCTGGATATCTGAATATCTGAAAAGTGTGGACTCATCAGGCTAAGGGAAATTAATTGAATATGTGGCTTTATAAGTGAGAAGGAAACAAGCATAAATTAAATGACCATATTGGATTGGCTTTACAGTGCATGTGGAGCCCGAACTGCTGCACACCTACTCCAAGGTCTACAAGTCTGACGTGATCCTACTCATCGTTCGTCTGGCCGTGCTGACAGCTGTCACCCTGACTGTCCCTGTGGTGCTGTTTCCCGTAAGCCCCACATCTATCTATCTGGCTGGCTGGCAGGCTGTCCATCCAGCTGTCCTTCTATCCATCCATCCAAAACTCGTGAGCATTGTCAGGTTCGGCACTGCCACCATGTTGACCTTGGTCCCCCGTCTCTGTCTGTTTCTTCGTAGATCCGCACGTCGGTCATCCAGCTGCTGTGTGCTTCCAAGGAGTTCAGCTGGATCCGCCACACCATCATCACCATGGTTCTGCTGGCCAGCACAAACTGTCTGGTCATCTTCGTCCCCACCATCAGAGACATCTTCGGCTTCATCGGTGAGTGAATGTGTTCAGTTGGTCAGGTGCAGTTCATAGGATCTAGAAATTGTAATAGGCAAAGAAAAGAGGTGAACATCCCCACTGAGCCTGTCATCTTCCTTCTCAGGTGCATCTGCGGCAGCCATGTTGATTTTCATCCTGCCCTCGGCCTTCTATATCAAACTGGTCAAGAAGGAGTCCATGAAGTCTGTGCAGAAAATCGGGGTAAGGAACCATCCCGCTCCTTTTTGGTCCATTCAATTGTCTGTGGGTGTTGTGGCCTGTGACTCCTGGTATGGAGCATCAATCGTAGAGTGGAGATAGAAAGCCTTGTTGTGTTTGTTGTGCTAAGTCTGACCATCTCGTCCTCCCCCTCTCTCCAGGCATCCATTTTCCTGTGCAGTGGCTTCTTCGTCATGATCGGCAGCTTGACCCTCATCACCCTTGACTGGATCAACAACGCCTCACAAGCCTCCAACGGACACTAGGACACCTTATCCACCAGGGGGCGCTACACCATCTGCAGCTCAGCCGCTAAACATCTGACCGCTAAGACTGCTACCCAAGAAGAAGAAAAGACCCCACACACAACAATGCTCGGCTTGAACTCTGAGCAAGAGACTATACCATTCCAATGAGAATGTACTGAACTTTGTACAGTATGCAGTTAAGCCACACAGGTGGTGATTTTATTTTTTCCTTTTGTTGTGCTTTGTTTGTTTTGTTTCCCGTTTTGGACGTTTTCCCTTTTTTTTGTAGTTCTGGTACAGTTTAAACTTTTGATGGTGCCTCAAACAGGGATGGTGTAGTTGTAGAGTTCCAATGCAGCTCATATTCAGGTACTGCGTGTGATCTCAGCTTTTTGGGCACGGCGACAACTTTTCTCAACCAGGTCCGCACGCAACCGCGGACATCCTGGAATTCCAGAACTCATTAGAGGCGAAGAAAGTGGCAGCAGACTCTACTCGAGGTGAATAATTTAGCGTTCAACTTCTTATTTTTTAAAACTTTGCCAAAAAAGGTATTTGAAATATGTGTTTATATATTGAAAAGCACTTAATGTTCAGCACACACGTGAGGAAATTGTCTGTTCACGGACTACTAGACCGCTTATCAGTATTTGTACAAAGGCTGTGTGACCTAGCTAATGGTGTCGGCTTAACTTGTAAAATGCTTAGTATGAATCAACGAAACCTGCCTTCTCAAAACCCCACACTGGAAGCAGCAAAAGATCTCTTAGGAGAGTCGAGTCTTAAAGAAATGTATTACGCATTATAATGTATTGAAGACCTTGTTCAAATCTAACACAGCGATGACACTACTGCTTGTAGATGGGGCATGCTCCCTGTCAAATCCCCCGGCCGCTAAGGGGGGGACATTACACTTTTTTTCTTTACGGAAGAATATCTTGAATTTGACCACATGCGTGGTTGTAATGTACCTGTTTACCTTGCAAAAAGAGTTGATGTTTTCTGACGGTTTTGAGACCGCACATAACCAAACGTCATGTCAACGTTACATAATGGCTTCCATGCAGAACTGAGGGAAGGCGGAGGAATGTCGTGTGAGCTGCTCAGTGTATCTGTCAAAATGTCAGTGTTTTTCTAACGGTTGGCAGCTTCTCCTTATTAAACGTTACCGTAGTTACAAAAAAATTACTAAATGATTGATAAGGATAGTGTAATGTCGGCTTGTCACCTCGTCACAAACACGAGGCAGGCGGCACACTGCTTCTAATGTTAACCTCACACATCATCCAAACTGTTATTGTCCTGCGATTATTTATGGAAGAACATGAAATCAATGTAATGTTATCTATTTTACTATATTTATATATTGTACATATATGTATATATATCTATGAGTTGAACTACTGTATATACGCTATGTTTTGTTTAACCTTTCATTGGCATTTCACAAAATTATCAGAGCTGTAAAAATAGCTGGTGAATTTGGTCTTTATCAATTTACCCCCCTATGATTAAGTATGGAGCTGTTCACTTTCATTTCTGAAACCATAGTGAGAGAGTTATCCCTCTTCTACTTGCTGTAATTCGGAAAGACCATGTTTAAAGTGGAACCGACCAAAACATAGTGGCAGTGATCTTTGTGTAACACACTTCACTCTTGTTCTATTTGTGACCCTGATAACCTGTACTCACATCATTTACGCACATCTTGGTTAGAGAGTATGTGAGCCATCTCTTGACCTCAGGAGCAAAGAGGGCATCGCCCACCAGTGTTACACTCTTGTTTCAATGAAACACTATGTACATCATGTAATTATTGTCAAAATAAAATCAAAGATAATCCCATACATTGTCGAGTCTTTATTGTGTCAGTTATATCTTGCAGACCAGCTGATTTTGGTGTGTTTTTGCAGGGAGCCCACCATATGCCAGGAAAGTGATGGCAACTCCTGAGACAAAGAACTGGAACCCCCTCATTTTTAATTAATAAACTGCACAAAAACAAAATTTCAGGAGAGAATATCAAAATATTGTGGTGGGAAATTATGCATTTTTCAAATGTTGCCATGAATGAGATACATAGTCCAGAATCATAAATCCAGGAGTGTTTGCACAGTGAAGTATTACTCCAGCAATTTGAGATCAAATAATGAATATGAGGTGACAGGAGGACACAACCTTATTCTAGACATGATGCTAAAGTAGTGCTGGTGATTGTATTTGAACAGCCAAAGATGTATAAGATACATCTTTACTCTGCCTTGCTGAAATAAATAAAAGCACAACTCAATGGTCCGAACCATGCAAATGGCCTCATTAACCACATTTTCATCCACAGCTTTTATGCGAGTAAAGTCATACCGTATTAAAAAATAATCACGACAGCTGTGATGGAAACAGGAAGTTTCGATAAAATTTTATAAATGCTGAGAGATCATTTGTTCGTTCGACATGGTGGTATCTTTTTGTGTCTCTAAAATTAATTATGCTGAAAAACTGCGGTGGAAATACCAGTATGAAGTTTAAATGGATTACGCTTGTAACCCAGGATGCTAAACTGTCATGGTCAAACATATTGAAGCAACGGTAGCTAAGATGGGAAGAGGTCTGTCCCTATTAAAGCGCAGCTCTGCTTTCTTGACATCACTATTAACAAAACAAGTCCTACAGGCCCTAGTTTTGTCGCACCTGGACTACTGTCCAGTCATATGGTCAAGTGCCACAAAGAGGGCCATAGGCAAATTACAATTGGCCCAGAACAGAGCAAGCACGGCTGGCCCTTAAATGTACACGGAGAGCTAACATTAATAATATGCATGTCAATCTCTCTTGGCTCAAAGTAGAGGAGAGATTGACTTCATCACTTGTATTTGTGAGCAGTATTGACATGTTGAGTGCACTGAGCTGTCTGTTTAAATGACCAGCACACAGCTCAGACACACATGCATACCCCACAAGACATGCCACTAGAGGTCTCTTCACAGTCCCCAAGTACAGAACAGACTATGGGAAACACACAGTGCTACTTAGATCCATGACTACATGGAACTCTATTCCACATCAAGAAAACTCATGCAAGCAGTAAAATCAGATTTTAAATAACAGATTAAACTACACCTTATGGAACAGCGCGGACTGTGAAGAGTCACACACACAGGCACAGACACACGCATACACACACACATGCTAACAGCCACTCTACACACACTACATATGGATTTTGTATTGTATGTTTTAGTAGTGTGTATTAATGCGTTGTGAAGTGTAATGTTTTAACTATGTAAATTGCCTTAATATTGCTGCAGCAGCTAATGGTTATCCATAATAAAATACAAATACAAATATTGAAATAAACTTGGAGTCACGCTATGACATGGTGTGTGGTCCTCCCACTATGAAATAAGTTATGATGAACTTCACAGGGTGGTGAAAGTGCACGGACCGGTATGAGCTTGACGCTCCTTTCCAATACATATCAAGGGTCTTATTCTGGTGACATGATGATCGATGCTTGACTGCAGTTTGACAAAGACAAATATTCTCGCTCTTATCTCTAATAATCTCGTCATGTATTGTAGACTAACCTACCTGCAGAGCCTACCTGCACAGAATCTGCGAACTGTTTAGCTAAAGTGCAGGTGCCAAGACCAGACTAGTGACATTTTCTATTTAACGCAACAGTTTTTGTGTCAAAACTATTGGTAGAGATGAAAATGCGATGGAAACACATTGAACATTAGATTTTTATTTGGTACATGAAAACATAAGTGAAAAAGTACATTTTGTGTGCACTATGTCATCATGCACTGATTTTTATCTGCAATGAATCTGTTTGGTGGAAACACACTACGGGGGTTCCGGGTGGCGTCGTGGTTTCCCGGGTATTAAAAACTGTAGGCAAATACTAAAATATAAATTTATTTCATTTATGCATATTTTAGAATATTCGCATGAAAATCTGTCGCCAAATGGATGGAAATCTAGCTATTGAAGTGATTTCTGAAAATGAAACTAAATCACTGTGTGACAGTCAAGTGGGGTAATTTACCTTGAAAGTGCATAATAACACTACAAAGCCTACCACAAGGCCATTCGATCAAACCCATCCCTCCCCCCGTGGTATTTTATTTTGGGGGCCCTAAGCGAGAGATGGTTGAGGGGCCCCCCACCTCGCAGCAAAACATTTTAATGGCCCCCCTCGTGAGGGTGGAGAGAAAAATTTAATTCTACACATTTTGCCATGGGGCGTAGAGAAAATAAAATCAGTTTTACAGCTGCAATTCTACCCATTTAGTAATGACTTATGCTACGGTAATATGATATCTGAGTGAGAATGACTAACAAAATCAATGGGGGCCCCCAGGAGGTCAGGGCCCCCTGGGCCTAGTAGGTATTCAGCCATCATTACTACAAGTTTTGAAAGCTGGCTAACTACCAATCAAAAAATTGTTAGCTGACATGGCTAATTGAGTGACTGTCAGTAGCTGGGTTTCCATCCAATTGGCAACAGAGTTTCATGCGGCGAATATTCAAAAATGTGCATGAAAACAATTTGTGCATTTTCCCACCAGAGATGTTTCCATCAAATTGACTTGTTGTAGATAAAAGACTGTGCGTGATGACGTATTGCACATTAAAATACCTTTTGTGGTTAAATTCCCATGTACTGAATAAAAAATACAAGTTAAATGGGTTTCCATCGCATTTTCAACTTTGGCTGCTTCCGCACCTGTTTCAACCGCTGGTCTCTACAACGCTATCTGTACCTCACGCGATGTTGGCTAGAGCGCATATATGGGTTATTCTACGGAAATGGTGGCTTTCCTGTCCCCCGCCTTAACCACCATGGAAAAACACCAAAAAAATCAGATAATGACACAAAATATATGTTTTAATTGAGGTGTTTTATTGTTAATAAACATATGTAAGAGAGTTATATTGCAAATTATAATTTTCATATTATCGTAGAACACGGTCAGCACCATGAAAATGGTTTGTCCCTTCGAGCCAGGAGTCATGGTTTAGTGACATATTTTGAGTCAAAATATATTTATTTATCCAACTTTAAATGTCATAATACAAATTAAAGTATTAAAGCTGTTTAGGGAATTACTTAAAAAACGAAAATATCAACTAAATATTATAAATAATTGACAGGAAATAGCTGTCCTTCAATTTCATGTCACTGTTTCAAAGTGGTGTTTTCTTAATTAAAGGTAACACCACTTTGAAACAATGCAACATCCTTGCCAACTTCTTCGTGGGTCAAAGGTTAATTGGAGGCGGGGCTGTTTTGAAGAGCACATGGTGAGTCTGCACTATAAACCGCGCGGGGTTGTTTTGGTTCGGCGGGGCAGGAATGAAAATGTATGCACTCACTAACTGTAAGTCGCTCTGTTCCTAAATGACTAAAATGTAAATATGTTAGCAATTTGATGATTAATTTGGTAAATTTAATGTGAAGCTTTAAAACCTGTCACTGGTGTTATACAGTTTATAGTATGGGGAAAGGAAATATGATTTAAATAATTGATCCAATCACATTATTAAGTGATTTATTTACAATTTAAGAGGTGTGGTTTGAGCCACTGTGGCCCCCATTTTAGACATGCCATCTTAATATATCTTGTCAGCAGATTCGTCACTGGTGTTACGTCACTGGTGTTACTGTTCCTGCTGGTAACACCAGTGACATGACAGTCAACACCAGTGACAATCAATAACACTGCTAACTTTTTATATCAACGTAAGGTTTTATACTGTTTCAATATTGTAATTTGTATGGCTTTCCTTTTGATAGGAGCAAATGAAAATTAAAACAGGTGCCATTAATACAGGCACCCAGGAGGGACATGAGGAGCCTCTAAAAGATGAAGTTACAGGTCTGTGAGAGCCAGAATCTTGCTTGTTTGTAGGTGACCAAATACTTATTTTCCACCATAATTTGTAAATAAATTCATAAAAAATCCTACAATGTGATTTTCTGAAGAAAAAAATCAATTTGTCTGCCAGTAGTTGATGCAAATGTATGATGAAAATTACAGGCCTCTCATATTTTTAAGTGAGAACTTGCACAATTGGTGGCTGACTAAATACTTTTTTCCCCACTGTAGATCTGCCAGACGATGCAAACACCATCACACTGCCCCATCTGGACAAGATGAATACCTTGTAAAGAATGCTGTTAATTGATTATAGCTCAGCATTCAACAACATTAGCAGTACCCACCAAGCCCTATCATTAAGTCTCGAGGCCCTGGGTCTGAACCCTGCCCCAGGTGCAACTGGATCCTGGACTTCCTGACGGGCCACCCCCAGGTGGGTGAAGGTAGGAAACAACATCTCCACTTTGCTGATCCTCAACACTGGGGGCAAATACACCTCAAGGGTGCGTGTCAGCCCTCCTGTACTCCCTGTTCACCCATGATCACAGTGGCCTACATTCCTCCAACCCAATTCTACTGTTTGTAGACGACACAACAGTAGTATGCTTAATTACCAACAATGACGAGACAGCCCAGGGAGTAGGGTGAGAGCTCTGGGAGTAAGGCAGCCAGGAAAAAACCTCTTCACTCAACGTCAACAAAACAAAGGAGATGATCATGGACTTCAGTGAAACAGCAGAGGGTGCACTCCCCTATCCACATCGACAGGCCAGCAGTGGTGAAGGTGGAAAGCTTCTAGTTCCATGATGCATACACTCACTGGACAAACTGAAATGGTCCACCCACGTAACAGACAGTGTGGGTGTAAGAAGGCAATCCAACCTCAGGAGGCTTAAGACATTTTGGCTTGGCAATTTTAAAACCCTCACAAATTTACAGATGCCCAATTGAGAGCATCCCGTCGGCTGTTTCCACCGCCAGGTACCGCAACTGCACCGCCCGCAAACCCGCAGGGCTCTCCAGAGGGTGGTGTGCGGTCTGCCAAACACATTACCAGGGGGCAACCTACCCACGCTCCAGGACACCAAGCAGCACCCGGCGTCACAGGAAGGTCAAAAAGATAATCAAGGACATCAACCACCGAGCCACTCGCCTGTTCTACCCTGCTATCATCCAGAAGGCTAGGTCTGCACAGGCATCAAAGCTGGGACCGAGAGACTGAAAAACAGCTTCGATCTCAAGGCCATCATACTGCTAAACAGCCATCACTAGTACATTAGAGGCTGCTGCCGCCTATTGAAATCACTGGCCACTTTAAGAAATGGAACACTAGTCACTTAAATGTTTACATATCTTGCATTACCCATCTCATATGTATATACTCTATTCTTATAATATTCTACTGTATCTTAGTCCCTGCTGCTCTTAAGTCATTGCTTGTCCATATATGTATATATTTCTTAATTCTATTCCTTACTTAGTTTTGTTTGTATTAGGTATATGTTGTGAAATTGTTAGATATTACTTGTTAGATATTCCTGCACTGTCAGAGCTTTTAGAAGCACAAAGCATTTTCGCTACACCCGTAATAACATCTGCTTAATATCGTGTATGTGACAAATAACATTTGATTTGATTTGAACAATGCCTAGTGCTGTGGCTGTTATTAGTGGTGGTGACATTTACCTTTTCTTTCGATGTCTGGGTGGGGCGGCCTGGCTGTGCTGGGTGGTGGAGGATGGCAGGCGGGCCATGTCTGTAGGCCTGTTTGGTGGTGGCGCCACCACTTTGGTCGTGGTGGGCATGAAGGGGGCTTTGCCATGGACGGCCATGCTGCTCATCATCTGGGAAAGAGAGACCGACACACTACTATGCAAAACAACACATTTCAAAGTGCTAACCGGAAATACACTATCTACAGTTGATTGAATTGGCAAAGAGAAGCAAAAATACTCAAACAGATTGATTGGGTCCAGAAGATTATGGTTTGACAAAGGATGTAAAATACTCCTGTCCTTACCTGTGTTGTGCGGCTATCTGCCTGGTATGGCCGCCATAGCTGCCCTGCATGCATGGGAGGTGGTGGTGTGGAGGCGGGTGGTGGGAGGCCCTGGGCAGCTGTGCCGGGCAGGGACCTGCAGGAGAGGCACTGGAGGAGTGGAGGTGGCATGGGGACCTGAGGAGGCATCCCGGAGGGGGTGGGTTAGCAGGTTGACAGGTGGGCCTTCGTGGGGCCCATTGGAGAATGCAGGACGCTCCAGCTGGGCGGAGGCATGATCGCTCAGGCGGGTGGAGCTTCTCATGGGCATTGGGCTCACTCTGAGGTGGATCTAAATAGACAAAAAACAAATAAAGAATAATATCAGATTACCTGAAGTACATCCTGGGCTTATTAAGTTGTACAGGGGCAGAAGTGGGATCCACATCAACTGCGCAACAAACATCAATAATACCATTTCAATATGCACAGCGAAAACTAGCAACAGTAATGAGTGCACACACTCCATGAAACACACCCCAAAGCAAGGGTTCTGACCTGCTGTTGACGCCTCCTCCTGCCTGCTCCAGCTGCCAGAGCCTGCACCCCCCCTCGATTCCTGGAGTAATAGTTCCGCACGCCTGCCGGAGTGTCCTCCGCGACAGCCCAGCTGGAAGCTGATGACCAGCCGGAGCGGCCCATCACTCGAGCCGCCCATCTCAGGCTCCCTTCCTGCGGCCGCCTGGTTCTTTGAATCGGCTGTACGCGGGCCGCCCTGAATTGTTTGAGGTCCCCGAGAATGCGCTTCTGGGCTGCCAGCGGTCTTCTGCCTGCTCCCCCTGTTGATTGGAGGTTCCGTAGGCACCCCGCCCTGCCCTGTGCCTGGTCCACGATCTGCGCCCCAGCCTTTATCTTCCCAGCGAGGGCCAAGCTTGTCACCTTGGCCTCTGTATCAGCACGCGCTTTCTCCATAACCTAGCGGGGATTTTTCTGCTGGGGGAAACCTCTGCAAAGCCACCATTTTCAGAGCGGCCCGAAGTCTCTGGCCGTCCTGGGGAAATTCCTCGGAGAGGAGTCGCCACCCGGCCCAGCCCTCCATCCATCCCCAGTCCAGCGATCCCTCTTCCGTGGTGACTGTCCCTGAGTCAGGGGCGCTCCGGGGACGACCCTCTTCGGTAGGACCTGTTTCTGGACCTGGAGCGAGAACTAGATCTGGAACGCTCTTAGAGCGCTTCCTGTTTTCTTCACGGTTACGGGTCACGAACCTACCCGTGGGGCTTCCCGGTTGGAGGGGGGCTGCCAGAGTGCCTGACGCCCCCTGTTGCGCTCCCGGAGATCTGAGAGCGACTCCTTGATGAGTCCTGCTCGACTCCTTTTGGGAGACGCGGTGGCGGTCAGAGTGGAAGCGCGGCGTGCCAGCTGCCTGCCATTCTTCCTTTCCTCTACCTTTTCCTTTCCTCGACCGGGCTCTCCGGCTCCTGCCTGCTACCATTCCTCCCTGCCTTCAGGGGCCTGGCAGGGACTCGTGAGCACTGTACTCTCAGTCTCCCCTGGTGATCAGAGGCCAGTTGGTGGTGCGCTCACTGCTGGGGGAACTCACAGTCCATCGGGATAGCTTCTGTAAGCCATCCTCAGACAGACCGCTTTGCTGCTGGCTGCTGATTTCTTATTTGTGACATCCTTTTGATTGCTAGCTTTGTCCTCCTTGACACCTTTGATTCTGAGGTGCTTTGAACTTTCTGGGGACGCATTCCCATCTGGAGAGAGTCACAGGCGAGTAGAGCCAGAGCAACATTCAGGCTCCCCTGCAATAGGGCAGGAGAGGCCTCTGCCTTCTCTCTTTCCTCCACTGGAGGCTTCATCATCAGATTTCACCTCGCTGGACCCAGCAGTGGCTTCCATGGTGTCAGCACCCTCCCTCCCCCAAGGTTGTCCTCTGACTGCCCAGACTGGGGGCATCTCCAATGGTCTGCCTCCGGTGAGAGTTGGAAGAGGTAGGGGTGAGCTGCTTTTCTCTGGCTCCTATTTGGTCTATTTGGTACCTGGAGCCCAGGGCTATTCAGCTCTCACATCTGACGACGGTGTGACTTCTGGTCTTCTTCCTCAACATCCTCTTTCTCCTCCTTCCCCCGGTTTCTCTTCTCAGAAAGATCATTTTCATCTTTGCATGGCTGGTCCTCAGTGTCCTTCGGGGCATCACAAGCAGAAGGTTCGGGACTGGCTTCCTCAGGGCTGGAGCTGCGCCTGCACAGCCTGTGGGGCTCACTGCAGTGTCTGGAGAGCTGCCCACCTTCCTCTACCTCTTTCCTCTGCTGTTTAATTCCTCCTCCTCCTCTTCTTCCTCCTCCTTTTGGCTTCCCACTTCTGATGGGCTACTGAGGACGACTTTGGAGGCCTTTTTTCTGGCTGGGGCTTTTCTTGGCGCTGGGCTGAGCTTGCCCGCTTGCTCCTTCCTTCTACCACAGCGCTGCAGTGCTTTTGCCCGCTCGTAGGTGGGTTTGTGGAAGGTTTTGGAATCGGAAGAGCGGGACTGCGAAGATGCAGGGTCTTGTGTGGGAGCTTGTCTCGTGCCCTGCTGTGGGGCTGGGGAGCCGCCTAGTCGCCAGGGGCCCTCTGTCTGTTTGGAGGGGCTCTTGGAGCCAGCTCCACGGGTCCCTTTCCTTTGGGGCAGGTGACTGCGCAAACTCTCTTTCCCTGAAAGACTATTACGAGACATAATCATGAATATTAGAAGTATTGTGAGCGAAACTTAACAATGGTCCAACGTAGCATAAAATTAGGCATAACTGCGATTAAAGGTTTTGGTTCACAAAACGTAACTCCTGATGCCAGGGTACTGCACAAACCCAGACACATGATGGAGATTATTCCAAAAAAGTAACTACTCCCACAATGTAGCTTAGTGAAGCTAAGCAGCTTAAAGTCACTTAGCGTGACCTCATTCAAAACTCTCAGTGATTCAAGCTAACATTTATACCGGTTTTGGGAGAGAAAGAAGAAGAAAAAATCAGAGAGGGTTCCTTTGAAAAGACTCACTAAATGGTTGATAAGCATTTCAAAGTAGGACTCACCAAAATGCCCCCGAGCCAAGAGGCGAAGCAGCAGTAGAGAAAGGTGAGAGGGGTCTCAGAGGAAAGGGGCTGCTACTCCACTCAGAGGGATGGAAGAAACTGCCTGGGAGGGAAATATCAGATCAGATCTACCAAATTGCGCTGACCAATTTCACCATACTCTCAAAAATGGACTCAAAATCACTACTCACTAAAACACACTTAAATTCACTGTTTCTATTGAGAAAACGAACACCTGGTACAGGGTCTTTAACTCATCCTACAACCTCTACCTACAATATATAACACTCCATCTATATACATTAATTGTGTGCGGACCAACTCACCCCGAGTTGCCACTGGCAGGAACGGGTACAGCAACAGGCAGAAATGGGCAGTCCTGTGTTTTGCGCGATACTGTTTACAGTCATCCTCAGACGGCTCCTCCTCGGGCACCCAAATGGGTTCTGCACGGCAGAGTAGACAAAGGACGCCACACACAAAAAGGACATCTTTCATTGGTTGTCTTTTTTTAAAGTCAAAAACAAACTTCAGAGAGAAAGAGTCTCCATCTATTTCAACTTTGTTACGATAAAGATGATTATAACAGCGTTTCCAACAAATTGTTAAGTACATAAGAAGTAGTTACTGTGTCTCTGCTCGGTGAGCTGGAAAATCAAAATGTTAACGAAGTGGCCTACTCACATGCACTGTGTTATAGTCCCCATTGCTGTGCTGTCTGGGCCGAGACCAAGAGCACAGAGGTCCTCTCACCTGGAAAAAGAGAGAAAACCCTTTCAAAAGGAGGCTTGGCTGTTGAAAATCCCAGACAAGCACCCATTGGGCCTATGAGGACAGGGGGGCCACATTGATGCTACTTATTCTATGCCAGAGTATTATTGAAAACTCTTGGCTGAGCAAATACGAACATGGGAAAGCCTAGATTGCTGAACATATTTAACCAACAATAACACATTTAATCAAATGTTATGTCACATGCGCCGAATGCAACTGGTGTAGATTTTACCGTGAAATGCTTGCTTTGCTTTCGAGCCCTTCCCAAAAATGCAGTTTAAAAATAAAATAGTAAACACAAGAGGAATACAATAAAATAAACATGAATGGAGCTATATACAGGAGTACCAGTAATCAATGTGCAGAGGTACAAGGTATTTGAGGTAGATATGTACATGAAGGCAGGGTAGTGATAGGAATCAGGATAGATACTAATACAGAGTAAAATAAAGAAACAGAGCAGCAGCAGCAAAGGATGAGTGTAAAAGTGTGTGAATGTGCGTGTGTAATGTGTATGTATGTGTGTTTGTGTTGGTATGCGTGTGTGTGCAGTATGTAGTGTTTGTGAATCTAATGTGAATCTAGCATGCTAAAACACAATTGTTTCTTAGTTGCATCGCATGCATTACATATCTGCACAGGTGGACTCTAAACCCATAAAAATCTTGCATGAACCATACATATGATTTATTATGAAATAGATGCCTCTACAAGTGGTCTGAAACTACTAACCTTCTTCTTTCTCAACACAGAGGGCTCATCATCGCTGCCTGGGGAACACCATTTATCTTGTTACAACTCATGAATAAAATGCCAACAAATTAAGGAAAGATGATTTATATGAGAATAAGTACATACATTTCCGAATAGGGCCTTTGACTTTGGCTTCTGATGTCCTCTTGTTTCGTCTCCTCCATCTTCCTCCTTGTTTATTTTTTTTTAAAAAATATATATAATTTGTCATAAAAGGTGGCATGCATTGAAACGTGAATTTATTAAATAACTTTACGATAAGACTTTACACCCATTGGCCAGTGTATTAGGTACACCACCCGTTCATGAAAATGGTTAGCTCCTACAGACAGGGCCGCGGCTTGCTATATAAAGCAGGCAGACAGGTATCAAAGCATTCAGTTACTGTTCGATAAACATTAAAATGGGCAAAACAAGTGACCTAAGCAACTTTGGAGCGTGGTATGATCGCCGGTGCCAGGCGTGCCGGTCCCAGTATCTCAGAAATGGACAGCCTCCGGGATTTTGACGCACGACAGTGTTATGGCAGGGATCATCAACTTGATTCAGCTGTCAATTATTTTCTTGAGTGGATGGTCGCGGGCCATAACATATCAAATAATTTGTAGACTGCAAATTGACTGCAAGAATCCCAAACAGATATAATATTTGACTAAAACGTAATCAGTTCAAACCTTGTTTACATTTGTATACGATCATGTCCCTCTTATGTGTGGGAATACTTGGGAACAGATTTTCAAAATTCAAATCAATTGGAACTGATTTCCAGGAGTTTTTTTTAGTTTTTTGCTCAGAAAACTTGGGGGGCCCAACGACCCACGGGCTGCCAGTTGGGGAACCCTGGTCTAGGGTTTACAAAAAGTGGTGCGACAAACAAACAAAATCCAGTCAGTGGCAAGTCCTGTGGGCAAAAGCAGCTTGTTGATGAGGGGTCGAAGGAGAATGGCAAGAATCGTGCAAGCTAACATGCTGGCCACAAACAGACAATTAACGGCGCAGTACAACAGTTGTTTGAAGAACGGCATCTCAGAACGCACAACTTGTGGGAAATGTTTTCCTGGCACATGTTAAGTCCCTTGATACCAATTGAGCAACATTTCCATTCCCAAAAGAATTCAGGCTGTTATGGAGGCAAAGGGGGGTCTGACCCTGTACTAGATGGGTGTACGTAATAAACTGGCCACGGAGTGTATTTTAAAATGGATACCTACTCAACTAAATCAAATGTCCGAACTGTCTTGATATCCTAGCAAGAAACCAACTGTCAACATAACACCATATTAAGGTGGGAAACAACTATTAGGTCTATTTCGCTCCAGCAGCTAGCATAATCTGTCCATTCACACTTCGCCCTGTGGGAGGCGCTCTCAACACCCGACAACAGAAAGAGTTGGCTGCTACTATGCGAGAAATTGTTTGAGGAAATTACCTCTGCCCCTCGACTCTGCAATTAAAACCGGTAAATTAATCTCTTGCACTGCTCACTTCCAAAGTGGATACCTACTCAACTAATCAAATGTTCCAGCTGTCTTGATATCCTAGCAAGAAACCATATTGATATAGCAATGCTCAAAAATACACCTGCTCCAAAAGGATGCAGATAGAAGACAGAACCATTTGTACAAACTGGCTGATTTTTCATCAGCCCTAAAGGTGTAATCATAATGATACATAAGAAACTCAAAATCACCATCTTGGTTAAGTCGAAGACCAAAAAGGCAGAATCACTTTCCTTAAAATGCATCCATAACGGAAAGAAAATTGCCTTTATAATGTGATGCTCCAAATTCATTTGATCCCAACTTTTTTATTCATCGAACTGCTTATTGTTAGAATTAACTCCGAATTCAAACTAGTTATTGGGACAGACATGAATGTGGGACAAATCTAATAAAGACCAACTACAATCCACACGCAACCAAGGCTCTCCAACATATACTCTCTGATTATAACCTCATTAATGCCCGCGAGCACATATTCTAAAGCAAAAGAGTACACTTTCTACTCAAACAGAGTACTCTGATTTTCTCTTACTATCTACACCTTTATTTTCTAAAATTAAGAAAATCGAAATTTGACGTATGAGTTTGTATGATCATCACGTTTACTACTACAAATCTACGAATATCCTAAAAGAGCCACAAGATGGGGTAATTCATTTGAAATGGAATTAAATTCATTAATAAGGCCTCCCGAAAGTGGGGCAGCGGTCTAGGCGACTGCCTCGTAGTGCTAGAGGTGTCACTACAGATCCGGGTTCGATCCCCGGGCTGTGTCGCAGCCGGCCACAACCGGGAGACCCATGAGGCGGCGCACATTTGGCACAGCATCATCCGGGTTGGGAGGTTTGGCCAGCTGGGATGTCCTTGTTCCATCGCGCCTAGCGACTCGTGGCGGGACGAGCGCATGCACGCTGACTTGGGTCGCACAGCTGCACGGTGTTTCTTCCGACACAAGGTGCGGCTGGCTTCCGGTTAACGAGCAGTGCGGCTTGGGAGGTTGTGTTTCGGAGGACGCATGGTTCTCGACCTTCACATCGCCCGAGTCCGACGGGAGTTGCAGCGACGGGACAAGACTAACTACCAATTGGATATCGCAAACGTGGGGAGAAAGGGGTTAACATTTCAAAAACAAATAAAAATATAAAACATTTCTTTCATTAATAATGATCAATCATAATTCTGCCGATTCTATGGAATGCCACCAAAGGTTTTATAAAAAATAATGCAACTGCATTTGCATCTGGGTTGAATAAATCACAATTAAAAATGATATCAGAATGGGAAACGTTAACTGATATATCTTCCTTCCTTAGATAAAACCATTGCAGAAACTTAACAGAATGCTCAAATCAATTCAATCCAACCTCAGTAGATGGACTAACATCACAGTTGCTTTAACCAGCAGAATTATATTGTCAAATGAATATATTACCACGGAATTTCTGTAGTTCAATGCTTCCCACGTCTCCCCTTTGGCTATTGGGATAAAATTTATGGTACGGTTTCAAAATTCATATGACAAGGTAAGATCCTGGTTAAAATTAACAAACTTACATAGAGGGAAAGATGTAGGAGGACTATCTGTACTAAACTTTAAATTGCATTTCCAGGCACTAGCATTTCACCCCATCCTAAAATTGGTTTAGACACGATTCTTCTGCCCCCTGGCTGAGTATAGAGAGAAATATGGTGTATCCTATTGCCCTGGAAGATGTGGTCTTCACTGATATATCCCTTAAACAATGTAAACTACGCTTTGGTCTTATTATTGCTCACACAATTTCTTTTTGGGCCAAAATGTAAAAACAATGTAACTGGGATTCAAAATGGCATACCCATACCCCATTATTTCACAATAATGCCTTGTGATCTGGAGGGTGGCCTTTTGCATCCCCCCAATGGACCAACTATGTAATTACTACACTTGCCGATATCATGGACAGTAATGGTTTGAGATCATTTCAAGATTTGAAAGACATACACATTACCAAGCAATTCCTTTTTTCTATATTTACCATTTAGGTCAGCTATGCCAATGACGGGATTTATAAATAAATTATCTGGGTTCCCAAAAATAATGAATCTCTATAATATATAAACAACTTTTGGCAGTCATAAGTAATGACCACAGTCAAATTCGACGTGACCGTTGAGTCTCACTGATGATCAAAAACTGGTTAACTGAGTGGAAAACATGGTTGTTTTGTATGTTGTTTCAAAGTCAAATAACTTTACTAATATGTAAAATTGAGTCTAACCCACGGGGGGCCAGTATGAAAAATGTATGCACTCACTAATTATAAGTCGCTCTGGATAAGAGCGTTTGCTAAATGACTCAAATGGAAAATGCTAAATGGAAAGCACTTTCTAAGGTGATGATTAATTCAAAGCATTTGACGGTGCATGTAGAACACCCATACGCATAATAGCCTACCGCACATTACACACAGCAGAAAAACGTATTTTATAAAACATAGATTTAAGATGCCTTCGGTACATAATTGGTCTAGACTCAAATTTAAAAAATGTGAGTAATCGCCTTTGAGGGTGGACTGTATTATTATGCATACTGGATGGACTGGTTACCTTATGCTACGCTCCAAACTTTCTATCCATGAGCCTGGGAGAGAACGTATAATAAGGCCTAGGCGATGCTGTTGGTTCATTGATTGTGCAGGCGGCTTACAGAGTTAGCCTACAATTATAGTGAATTTATATTTGATTTTGAATAGCCTAGTAATAGGGCATGTTTTATATATTCATAATCAATAGGCTGACATTAACTTTAGCTACAGAATATATCACCACCATGCGTTTCCATCTCCTCCTCTCGCTCTCCTACATTCCTTTCTCGAGCACACCGAGATAGGGGCTGTCAACAGTTTAATCAAATATGTTTTGTTGTGAAGACATGTTACTATCGATGTTCCCGAACAGATTTCACTTGGTTTCCCAAATTAAGCACTGGGTAGCTGCAGGAACATGGTTGGAGAGCCTGTGGCATACAGAGTTTGGGTGGAATATCACCTGTCACGCAGCGAGGCTGCATGCTCCTCAAAGAGTGGTTGATGCGTGAAGTGAAATAAGTGTTCTTACAAGCCCAGACATCTTTATATGCAATCCCGTGTGAAAGCAGAGTTGATCGTTGCCAATAAAAAGAGGAGGATCTCAGATGCTACTATATTTATTTCTCAGCTGCTTTTACATATTAGTAAAGACAAACTTAAATTGAGAATAGTGAAAATATGATCACTTGATGAGAGAACAGGGTGTGCAGCCTGAGGCAAGGAACAGAGTGCAAGCTTTTTATGCAACTTTTTCCAATAGTCAATAGCCTAGTCGCATCATGCTGTCCACATGTTTTGATCTCTAAGACATTCTATGGTTTGTATCATTCACAACTAAATTCGCCAAATAACTACAGATAGAGATATGGGGGGGACTGACACCCAACCTGTGTTGCTAGGCAGCGTGGGGTTCGACGGAGGCATGTTGGGCTGGGGGGATGGGAGTGTAGGCCCACCTCTGTTTCTTTACATACCAATTTTATTGTTACAAAATCCTGTGTGATCAATATGATAATTTCTCTGTATATATTTGTTTTATTTTTTATATTTTAGAGTGGCAGCCTACAGGTACATGTGGTATAAACTAAGTGTGTAAATTAACATGAATATTGTACCTGTAACCCCCCCAATGTAAAAAAATAAATACAAATAAAAGGAAATAATGCACCACAGAAAAGTGACTGCCATTAAGCTGCATTAAATGCTCCCCAGGATTAAAGACAAAGTTTCGACCACTAAGGGTCTTTGTCAGGTTAACTGCAGCAGGGCAACCCTTCCACTAACTCAAGACCTCTACTCACTTTAACAAACAGCCACTGGCTTCCGGGTCTGTGCAGCCACACTTCTCTGGCTCTGATTGGCTGACTCTCTTCTTCACAGGAACCTGAGATTCACATCACAACTGAAGTCACAGCACGTAAATTATTCCTGCATAGTGACTAAAGCTATACTGTAGCTTGTGAAGTTTCATGACATGCCATTTATAATTGTGAAACATAGAAGGTAAAGCCACTGGAGAAACCCCTGCTTACCGTCACACATCCCAGCACAGCATCACGTTTGTAGACAACATTGAAAGGCTGCCTGTCCACTGGGCAGGATGGAACCGCCTGCAACTTAGAAACCCAGACAAAAAAAACCCACATCAGTCCACACACTTTGGTACATCTTAGCCATGTATAGTCTCCTGAGCCTCACCGGGAGTAAGACCATGCCTTATCACAATAAACGACTCGCCAGTTGCAGCACTATCTGTTGCCACTGAGGGTGATGAGTCTAGGAGGTGGAACAGTGCATGGCGCTTACCTCTGCCCATCTGAGGAGGCAGCTGAGGCAGAATACATGGCAGCAGCTGTCGGGCATGGCCAGGACACAGCGGCCCAGGGCGCCCAGGCAGATAGGACAACGCTCCGCCTCTTCTGGCTCTGTGCCGCCCTCTGGGGTCTGTCCGTCTGACAACCAGAGAGAGGTGGCACAACAACTTGTCATCCAAGCACAAACTTGAAGGTAGAGACGTTTAAATTAAACCATGGTGCCAAAGCCCACTGAAATATATTTTTCATGATGACTGGCTGGCAGTTACTTACCATTTCCCCATCCACCCGTCATTTTTGGCACAGTGTTGCTTTGGCCCTAATGACCCCTGGAAATAAAAATGAGAGATTTTTGTTAACAACCCAGTCACAGTGCCATCACTTTTAATTACATTGAAAGTGTTCACTAATCTTAACTTGAGATCTCTGTGTGTAACCAAGTTGTCAATTGACTTGAATTACATTTACATTTTAGTCATTTAGCAGACACTCTTATCCAGAGCGACTTACAGTGAGTGCATACATTTTTCATACTGGCCCCCCGTGGGAATCGAACCCACAACCCTGGCATTGCAAACGCCATGCTCTACCAACCGAGCTACACGGTTGCATTATTTACGCAATGGCCAACTTAATCATTAAGTCTATTGACGCACCTGTGTAGTAAACACAATATAAGCGAAAAACATTTTTTTTTTTTTTTAAACATCACAATCTGTCAGTTTAAACCAGAGATATCAGGTTTTTTGCATGGCATGCGCCGCAATCCACCACATCCGCCTATGTCGGCCTTCCGCACCTGCGGTGGAATGTGGCCGAGCTATAGCAGTGTTTGTCAGACCATGAGACATCCCGAAAATCTGTCTTCTCACGAAAACATCTGTAGCGTCCGAACGGCCTACAAACTATCTATGGAAAGGGGAGACTCATGAACAAAATGGTTCTCTCTGTTTGGCTCTACGACCCCCAAAGTGTCACGGGACTCATCTGAAGGTAACCCATACAAACGAATGGAAGTATGGAGGTAGTTTTGTGCCAACAAAAATTAGTTAATTATGCGTCCAAAAAAAAATAAAAACATTTCCTGAGCCTTCTTATATCTCCTAGATATAGGACAGACACTTCAAAACCTTATTCCTTATGATTTATTTTTGGACTGTCTTTTATGAATGTGTTACTCAACGCGTTTCTATGGGCTATAGTAGTAAAGGCCAAATTCAATATTTTATTAAATTGTTTTGTTATATATCTTTTTGATACCTAAAGGGGTCCTAAAATAAAAATAAAATAGCTAAATGATCCATGGTATGCCCATCTTAAAACAATTCCATATGCTAGCTTTTTTTCACACTTTTTCTTTATAAATGGTTTTGTTCGTACTGTACTTTAAGACAACCAGGCCCAAGTCAAAGGCTATTCAAAATAATAAATTTAAATGACCTCCAATTGTGCTACCACTTCCCTTGAGAGCATGGGTCATAGGACCCATAAATTGGGACCCTTCCCTTGAAAAGAGCTCAAAGTGCCACTTATAGCACAAAAATATCCTTTAATTAGATATATAGCAAATACATAAGGTAAATGCCAAGAATGTGCGGGGGCACATATACATAATTATTGAAGAAGAAACAAAAAATGAGAATATTATAGCGGTAATAATTGGGAAGACGAGCCGCATATAGTAATAACCACATCCACATACTATATTCCTGCCCAATACTCAATTATTTCTGTCTGCAAACATCAAAGCAGTCAGTGACTTGCTCCTGCAAGTTCATGCTCTACAACATCGGTAGAGTACGACCCTGTCACACACAGGAAGCGGCGCAGGTCCTAATCCAGGCTATCAATTTCCATATAGTACAAAGTGTGCTCTTTGTGACTGACAACTAACTAGAGCAAATGTCAGTCACAATAAGTCCTAAGGCGGTTGAAGTAATTTGGCATGCCGCCCCGGGGCCTCTCCAAATACTTCTGCTACACCATTGAGAGCGTCCTGACCGGTTGCATCACGGCCTGGTACAATAATTGCTCCATCTACAGCCGCAAGTCCATCCAGCGGGTGGTGAAGGCGGTCCAGTACATCACTGGTGCTTTCACCCATCCAGGATATCTACTCGAAACGGTGCCTGAGGAAGGCACGCAGCATCAAGGACCCCACACACGAGCTGTTCTCTCCCTTAACGTCGGGCAGACAGTATCGGAGCATGAGGTCTGATACCAACAGGCTCAGAGACAGTTTCTATCTACAAGCCATCAGACTGCTGAACACTTGAACTGGACTGACCACCTGCTGTGATTCTCCACGCCTTAGCACAACTGCTGGCACCAGACTCTTATTATACTGCTCAACTTATACACTTGCCCCCATCCCCAATACACATGTAAACATTGTACCTTCCTGTATTATAATTATGCTAAAAAATGTATTCTATTGTACCGCCATTTACTTTATGTTTGTATTCTTATTTTGTCCTATTTCTTATTGTTGCATTGTCGAGAAGGAACCTGCAAGTGAGCATTTCGTTGGACGATGTATACCATGCCTGTCCTGTACATAAGACAAATAAAACTTTAAACTGTGAGCATAAGCACAGCAACTGTGAACAAATGGTCTCGTCTAAGCCAGCATGTCTGGCGAGTAACTACTTGAATGAAAGGCTGATTTGGGCAAGGATTTCTCTCCGTCTCTGCTTCCAATAGAAGAAACAAGCATACTTGAATAGTGGATAGCTTGCTAAACACTGTCACAAAGTGTCCGTAGCCAGTTGATAGGTTCACCGTCTGCTTGGTGAGTGGAGGAACGGGAAAGTTTGTACAACTGAAATGTGTCTTCCGCATTTAACCTCTGAATCAGGAAGCAAAACAACACTGTCCAGTGAAAGCCAGAGCAAACGGGCTTACCACAGTGGCAAGGGTACAACAATAGGCCTTAACCAGTGTGTCAGCTCTGGCTAAAATACATGCAGGACACAGTCGCTGAGTTGTAAATGAAATGGGGTATACTGGTCACTGAGGCCGTTAAGGCCAACACTCTACCATGTGAGTTGCTAAAATAACTAGCCATGTTCTCAATCATCCAATGCCATTGGATTATTTAACTAGCCAGCTAGTTAGCCAACTACTAACGTAAGCTAGATAGCTTCCTACTATCTAGTACATTTGTCGAGTTGTGGTCTTGCATTTTATGTTCTGTCCACCTAGCTAACCAAATACCACGCAGCTAGCTGTCAAGTAAGTTGCCAATTGAGTAAACATTATGAAATGCTCTGCGGTTGTGACGTTAACAGCTAACGTTAAGTAACGTAGCTAACGTTTTGGCTAGCAGGTAACAACAATTTAAACTTTGATGTGGCCCATGAGTAATGTAACACGACCCTTCAACTTCTTCTAGTAGTAGTGTGCACTAGTCCCCCTCAAACTTCAACTAACTTCTATGTTTAGCTGGTTAACTAGCTACTTGTTCCTTCTACTAGTTTGATAACCAAGTTAACTATCTAGCGTTAGCTGGCTAGTTTGCAATTCAGATAACGGTAACAAGATGGTCATGATCAGGCGCTAGTCAGCTAGCTATCTATCTACTTTTGGTTGACATAGGCTAGTCAGCTGTTAGGTAGCTGGCTAGTAAGACGGTAATTGTATTTAGGTCAGTAACAAGAAACAAATAAGTATGATCATAGCTAGCTAGTTCATAACTATTCAACTTCATTGGCTAACGCGACTTGCCTGGCCTACAGTACAGACGCTATATTAGACACGATAACAGCTACCTAGCTAGCAGCTAACGATACTGTCGCTTGCTAACGGCTGCAGGCTTGCTAAATTGGTTAGCTAGCTACGTGTTTGTTGACTTACCCGAAGCTAAATCAATAGCTAGAAAATTGGCGTGGTTGTTTATTTTTTGCTGTCCCACTTATTTCCGTGTATTGGTTAGTCTCCGAGGCTAGAAGATAAACTGAATATAGCCGAATAGATTGCACCGCTAACTCGTTATACATTTGAGAACGTCTCGGCCACATGTCTCGATGTCTGTCTGAAACCTGTGAAGTTTAAACAGCACCGCACAGTGTCGCTGCAATACATTCTACTCTAGGGAAGAAATCCCTCGACTGTTTCCGGTCCCATATTTATAACCGGAACCTGTTGTTTTGTAGCCAATGAAATTAAAAACATTTAAGAAAGCGTTGACATTTTCCTTGCCTTTCAATTTAAAGGAATGTATATAAAATAGACAAACATAATTATACCGGTAACTGGCATGGCGACTAAAAGTATTGTCCTTTCATAAACAGTAGCAGGGGACTGACAATTTTAGTGACATGACATCAACAGGACATTCAAGTAAAAGGTAAGCTACACCCAGAGCCATTAATACCCATTAAGGTAGTTTGGGGTGGACAAACCTCAGATTGAAAACCATTGATCCACTTTGCACTGGGAGGGATGATCTTTCTAAAACAGCTCAACTTTCTGTAACTTTATTGTAAGTTGATGAATAGAATGTACACATTTAGGGAAAACCATTTTCTATTAAATATGCGTATTTAAAAAAGTGGATGACCACAGCCATGTAACATTGTGCAACAGAGGCACCAGTTGTCTCCTCACACCACAAAACAAGAGCCCCAAAACAAAGACAAAATGTTCAGTCTTTTATTTAAAAACTATAAACAGTCACCAAAGTAAATAAAGCCAATCTCTAACAGACTGTTAGGTCTATGTATAATCGCACATCCTACTGACACCGCAGAAATGAGGATGGGTGGGCTTCCCCGCTCGGATGCTAACAACAGGCAGTCAAATGTTACACAACACACCATAGAGAGGATAGTCTGAGGACGTGAGCCGGAATGTGGCATGGTATTAAGAATGAAAAAATAGTACAATAAAACTCCACACTATATTAACATAGAAAAAAAGTAGTGAAGAAAATATCATACCTGCACATAAAGCAAAGAACACAGGAGAAAACCTGTATAAAACTCCATGTATTTAAACCAATTTACAAATACAAAAAAAATTGGTACGCGCACTGTGCTCGTACAATGACAAACGTTTACAGTGGATACATGTTGGGGGGTGAGGTGAGAATACCTTTAATATTTTCTTCTACAAAATGACATGAGATATATTATTCCATACTCTTTCAGCCAGCAAAATGAGTTCTACAAGGTATTATAATACAAAAAAAGTCACAGTTCCACAAAAAAACTGTTTTTCCCCCACTTAACTTTACAGCATCAGTACCTTTGCAGAAGTATTTACAGGTTTTAAGTACATTCATCCACTGCTGAGTATAGAATCACATTAGATACAAGTAACCAGGGATCATTAAAAAAATACAAGAAAAAAAAAGAAAAAAAAACTTCAATTCGACCAAAGTAATGCTTCTATTACTCCACAGAGCAAGTTCCCCAGTGGCTGTATCGGCATGAAAGAGGATTTTCTTTATATATATATATTCACAAATATTTACAAGATTCTTTTCATTAATTGTAATGGTATTCATTTCAATAATAAATAAGTGAAAATATAATCGACTCAAGTAAGAAAACCACGCTATCAATTTCTAAAGAAAAACAATCGAGCCAGTCTCCTGCAGCTGTCTCCCTCCCCCCTCTCCAGCCACTCCCCTCCCTCCCTCAGCACAGCAAAACCCCTCAACGTACTGCCGCTCCTACTCAAATAAGTTCTCTGCAAACAGTCCCAGGATTACAAAAATGTGCTCGTATTTGGGGTTTCGTTAGTAGAGTCCCTCAGGGCAGCAGTCTAAAGAGCTCCCCCTCTTGGGCGGCTGGTGGAAGACCCCGTGGCAGTTTGTTTTGTGAAGGAGATGGGGAATTAGAGCACAGTGGGGGAGGGGGGATGAGGGAGGGGAGTCCGAAGGGCATGGTCTGGTGTTGCCCGCCTGTGTGCCCCATTGTCCCATTGCCTTGAGGACACCCCTGAAGGATGGTTCTCCTATTTTTGGGGGTGGGGTTGTCCTTGTGGGCTCAAGCTTGGAGAGAGCGAGTCAGTTCGTAAAGGCATTTGGCGAGCGTGGTGGAGACCTCCATGTTACTGAGTGCCAGCACAGAGAGGTGGCTCTCATGCCTCTTCACCAACCTGAGAAGACAAGACAGGAAGCTGTCATTACATACTCTCCATCAAACCCGTAAACATTTGTTTAATTGATTATGATTCATGATAATTCATCACTCCGAACAAACAAGTCCTCAGATGACCCTTCTGTAGTTGTGAATGTTCTTACTTTCGACCACAGTCTGAATACTTGGCGATGTTCTTTAGCGTTAAGGCAGCAGTTAGTCGTATGTGTTTTGTCATTGGTCCCTCTTTTTCATCCTAAGGAAAAGGATTGTGAAGTTCATCAGTTACAAGATACATTGACAAAAGATTTCCACGTGGAAATAGACGATAAATATGGAGTAGTCATGGACTGCAAGGTTTAACATCTTAAATCTTATTTCCAGGTATAAAATCATAAAATTCTGTAAAATGTCAGCTTCAGTGTAAAACAGCTAAGCTCAGCCATACTCACAGTGAAGTCCCTGAACACCAGGTTCCGAGAGCCTCTGCGTAGGGCCATAAGGGCTGCGCTCGGATGATTGACAATAGCTTTCTGTGCTCGCGGTGCTGGAGTGCTGCTTGCCACTGGCTGAGGCCTGTGGAACAATGCAAAAGACAGTCAGCCACACATACAGTTCATTCTAGCATCACCACAATGGACATTTGCACTAGCATGCTAAGCTAACCAGAGGGTACATACTTGGAAGTTTTCTGATTGGGGTCTTGCGTCTGTGTCGGTTCCTGCTCCAGTTTTAGTGCGGCCAATAGGGCATCTCGAGAACAGTGCTTATCCTGCAGGCAGAAAAGAGGATAATTGTCAGCCAAAACCCACAAACATGGACTGCTTGATTGAGAGGTGAGGGTGTAGTCTTACCTGTAGATGGGTTATGAAGGACAGTCTCTGTCGGGGGAAAGGGTCACATCCCTCCCAGAGGCACTGGCCTGGGTACAGCTCCTTGCCACCATGCTGTGTGGCTGCATGGTAGAACACTCTAGACGGCGTCTCAAACCACCTGGAACAACAACACGGATATCAACGGGACAGTCAATGAAAAGGCCACTTAGACACTCGGGCTGCGTTTAGACAAGCAGCCCAATTCTGATATTTTTCCCTCCACTAATTGGTCTTTTGACCAATCAGATCAGCTCTGAAAAAGATCTGATGTGAAAAGATCTGATGTGATGGGTCAAAAGACCAATTAGTGGAAAAAATATCAGAATTGGGCTGCCTGTCTAAACGCAGCCTCAGTTAGCCATGATATGGACACACCTTCCACAACACAACTTCTCTTTTAAGTAGGTCAAGTCGATACGGAAAGAGATTGACTCACCGTTTACAGGATTGCCACAGACACTTGAAGTTCTGTCCCGCTTTCCTGGTCTGTTCTGGGGGTGCCACCACGGCTTGTGGCCCAGAAAGGGGGGAGTTGGGGCTGGTACTGCCAGCCTGTGCAGGCTGAGCCACTGGGGGCGGAGGCTGCGTAAAACCAGGCTGAGGGAAAGAGGCAAAGCTTTATCAGCCCAAATAAGCAGGTGATATTTTGTGTTGTATGATTGTGTTTTACTATTTCTCAAATACATAAACAACAAGTCATCAAAAATTGTTTTTTGTATTTGTTTTACCTTTGAAAAAAGTTTAACATGATAAATTGGTTAATTAAGCTAATAGATTTGAACATACATTTAGGATTTTAGCCTACCTACCCTCTGCTTACAATAAATATGAAACAATAAATATGAATAACCTACCATTTTTTCCTAAGAGTTATTTTCAGAAATTAATAAAAAACATACATTTTAGTCATTTAGCAGACGCTCTTATCCAGAGCGACTTACAGTTAGTGAGCGCATACATTTCTCATACTGGCCCCCCGTGGGAATCGAACCCACAACCCTGGCATTGCAAGCGCCATGCTCTACCAACTGAGCTACAGGAGGCTTGTAAAAATATGAACAGCGGTTGAATAAATAATGCAAGGTCCTAGAACCTAAAGACTTTCATCGTTTTGCTTCCAAAAATAACAACTGTAAGCCTTGCATTGTTATAGGATTAAATGAAAGATCACACACCTGCCAATCCAATTAGTGCAGTATAAACAAGTCTTGTCGAAGTCAGTCTGTATAAATCATTAATGGCCTCTAACCCTACTCATCACAAAGCAGTCGATTTCCCCAAATAACAGCAACAGAAAAGCCTTGTAGTTGTATGTGATAGATAGCACTCTCCCACCTACAACTACACATTTAAGGGCTTGACATTAACTTTTTTTGCCGATTGTCCTTTGGACAAGTAGGTCCAATTTTTGACTTGTCCAAAAGCTCAAGACACTTGTCCCCCCCCCCCACCAAAAAAAAATTTAACACCATTTTTACATAATTGACAGATCCACTTTACAAAATAAAATGCATTAGTCTTTTTTACCATAGAGAATCAGAGAAATGTAGGCTAAACTCTGCCTATCGGCTTATTTGCATATTCAAGCCTGTCTCAAATTACAACACTGCCCCTTTAAGGCTCTCCTGGAGGATGGTTGGCCACCCTTGGTAGCCTATAAAATATTGCAACATTACAATTACAACCAAATACTTATGTCTTTATAAAATAATTCCCCACGAAATTAAGCTCAACAATGCGCACATGGCTGTAAGCTATGCACGAATGTTCCAAAATGCAATTAGCAGGAAAACATTGTTCTCAAAAGTGCCCTGCATGCGCGTGTGGTTTCATGTGACAGAGATGAAAATATCTGTTAGAAATAAAGCAAGGGGAGATCTAAAGATGCGACTCTTCATCAACTAGCATGGGTTACTACTATTATAACTAGGATTATGCCTTGGGCTGCTGGACAATAATGTTGATTTGAAAACCAATAGAACATGAGAAAAATGCTGCTTTCAAATGCTGCTTTCAATGGCATAATAAAATAATTCCCTCAACATTTCTATGGTCGTATTTTGGCTAGGCTACTTTGAAACAAGGTAAGACATGCTTAATAAAAATGACAAAACGTCCAGGTTTTAAACAATTAAGTTTATGGATCCTCCACCAACCTCATCTTTATAATCTCCAGCACAATACCAGTGTCAACATATGTGAAAACGGTGCATTTCTAAGTTTTACAGAATAAAATAAAAAGTAAAAAGGTTCATTTTAAAAACAGTGATTTTCAAACAGATTCATAGTGATGTGGGAAGCAAGAAAATACCCTCCCTTGGGCTAAAAACGTGTTGCAGGTTTAGAAAATCACAGGTTTTTGAACACTTTTAATCCTACCCTATGATGTCACAGAAAAGCATTTAAGTACTTCTCATCTCTGTAACCACAGATCGTAGAAACGCGCTCTTTTCACACATATAAATGAGGTTGAAAAGTGGTGGAATTGCCCTTTAAATAGCTTCAAAATGCAGACCCCTACACTAAGATTCAAGGTGGGTGATGTGCAGTGCGCAACAGGCCGGTCTTGTGACCATTTGATCTGAACGAACCGTGCCTTGAGTATGTCGACAGAATCAAGCCTATAGACGTTAATGATCCTTCATTATATTTGTCAAACATGACTTGTGTTTAGCCTATATTTATATAATTAAAAGTCTCATTAAAGTTTGGGTACATTTTCTGGTGCCTCCCTCATGTCAGCATAGGTTTGGACATGAGGCTGTAGCCAATATGCATATCACCTACACTTTGACATGTAGGATTTTTTATTTATCCACATGGAAAATAGATTTGAATATTATTCCAATGTTGGCCTCTGATCCAATTCTAATCTGAGTAATTGTTTGATAATGTGATTGTTTTTTAAACTCTTGTCCGAACTTAAATCTATATTCTTCTTGTCCGAGCATTGTTTTTACTTGTCCCGGACAAGAGGACAAGCGTTAATGTCGAGCCCTGCATTTTCTGTTAGTGAAGAAAAACAGAGTCACAGGTTTTACCAGCTGGGCAAGAATGTCAATGATCCAATAAAGTATTCAAGATAAGTCAGCAATCTAATGAGCTTGCTAGCCAACTAGTTGGCACGGCTTGCAAAACTGGGACAAGAAACAAATTGTTGAGTGATGTGAAACTCACCGTAGAGCTGGTTGCCTGTGTGGTCGAGCAGTTCCTCTGCTGCGTGGCATTCTCTATTGCTACTTTGGCTACTGTGCTTGGGTCGGCTCCAGCAGGCACAGCCACCATGGTGGCACTGCAGCCCGCATTGTTGGGGTCGCTGATGGTGATGATCCTCACGCCCACCTTACTGGGAATCACAGACGCCCCCTTGTCCTCCTCTGCCGGCCTCTTGAGCGCACGGCTCTCGTCGCTCAAACCATTGGCCGGCAGGGTCCCTGACCCCGTGGCGCCCTGGGAGTTTACAGTAACGGTGGGAAACAGCTGCTGCCTGAAAGCAGGCAGGGCGTAGTTAGGCCCCGGCCCCATAGGTCCGTTAGAGAAGGGGCCTGTCGCCTGAGGCCCATTGGCAAGGCGCTCTGCCTGCTCAGCTTTGGCAGTATCCTGCTGGGGGACAGAGGGCTCCTGGGGAGCCCCATGCAGTTTCTGAGGAGGACCCACCTCCCCGTTCCCCAAGTGTTTGGAAGCGATGTGATTTGGAATGTTTTTGCTTAAGTGGGCACCAGTGGAGGCGTCCCCTCTCTCAAAGTCACAGACTCCCGTTGACGAGAGCCTTTTTGGGGTCGACGTGGCCCTCCTGTGGGTTAGCCGGGCCAGAGGTCTGCTTCCCATTGGTGGGGCAGCTCTCGCTGGCCGGTCCATTGACGCAGGCCCCCTGGCTGTTCCCTGAGTGGTATGGAGGTAGACTGGAGTCCATGCACTTTCTCCCGTTAAGCAGCTTGGTTCCTGGAGCATCGGCCCCTGCCAGGTCCCCGTTCCTGGTTTTGGTACCAGCCCCATCAGCCAGAGAGGAGTTCTCCATCACCTCGATCTTGCGTTCGTGGATGTGCAGACCCGTGGCGTCCTTGGCCTCTTCCTCCTTCTGGCAGATGATCTTGTCCCCCCTGAAGGGTGGCGCTGGGCCGTGGAGGGTGTTGCCCGTCTGGACCACTGGCAGGCCTGGTGCAGCGGCTCCCTGGCTGACCTGGGCGGCAGCTGCAGAGGCTGAAGTGGTAAAGCCCGTGTTGGGCACCACAGTGAAGGTGACCTGGCCACCAGGAGCCTGGCCCTGGATGATGGTGGCGGGGCTGCTGGTGGAGATGAGCTGCACCGTCTGGAGAGGCCCCCCTGGGGACTGGAGCTGGCTGGGGACCAGCTGTACATTGAGCTGCTGGGGCTGAGGCTGGCCCTGTGAGGCCACCTGGTAGAGCACCTGTGGGCTAGGGGCACGCTGCGTGCTGTTAGGGGGAGGCACCTGGGGCGCGGGCAGGATGAGCTTGCCGCCCGGCGTGGAGGGCCGCTTTGGAAGCAGTAACTGTTTGATCAGGCTGGACTCGGTGGAGGTAGGCAAGGGGGGCGGCTGCTGCTGAGGCAGGGGTTGGGACTGAATCTGAAACTGCTGCTGGGGGTG
The DNA here is from genome assembly GCF_020615455.1 of Coregonus clupeaformis. Classification (NCBI taxonomy): domain Eukaryota; kingdom Metazoa; phylum Chordata; class Actinopteri; order Salmoniformes; family Salmonidae; genus Coregonus; species Coregonus clupeaformis. The sequence continues at coordinate 24,449 of NW_025533745.1, read as the reverse complement.
AAACTGCTGCTGGGGGTTCAATTGTTGTGGTTGCCGTTTGACCGACAGCATCTGACTGACTGAAGCAGAGCCCTGCATTTGGATCTGGGTGTTGGAAGGAGAGGGCAGGCCCTGGGGCAGTGGAGCGGTGGTGGCAGGGCAGGGTGGGGGGTTGGAAGGAGCGGGAGACTGTCCTGCCAGTTGGATGGCCTGGCCTCCAGGCATGGTGGAGGGGTTGGCCAGAACGATCTGATGGATGGCCGGGGCGTAGGCCTGGTTCTGCTGGGGGTTGGGGCTGACGATGACCACGCTGGACTGCTGCTGCTGGTTATGAGTGGTTGTGGGCGGTCCGCTGGCCTGTGAGGGTGCAGGCTTGGGAGCGATGTTCTGGAAAGTGACGCGGGAGCCCTGGGCGTTGGACACGCCGGCGATGGTGAACACCTGGCCCCCGCCCACCTGGAAGTTCTGCAGCGAGGAGCAGGGGGCCGACACGGCGGCGTAGTGCGGGGGGGCAGAGAACACAGCAGTCTCCTGCTGGGGGCCCTGGGAGAGGGCCTGGGGTACTGAGGAGGGGGGAGTGTGCGGCAGGGGCGGCCGCTGGGCCATGGACACCCCCTGAACCCGCGCCGTGAAGATGTGGCCCTGCTGTACCTGTTGGAACAGTGTGACGGGTGTCCCGGCAGCCTGCATGACTTGTTGATGGTGGAGCTGTTGGGTCATGTTGGGGCTGTGGTTCTGGACCACCTGGCCAGAGGTGGGGATGGAGCTCTGGACCATGGCTGTCTTGAGGATGTCCCCTGGCTGGGCTTGCTGAGCTGGGTGGGGATGCTGCTGTGGTGTGGCCTGGGGGTGAAGGTGGAGCCGAGGAACAGTCTGAGCCGCTTGGGGGTGGGGTACACCATCCTGCATGGTGTAGGCCACCTGTGGCGCTGCCGGGTTAGCAGTAAGGCTGGGGACTGGAGGCCGGGCAAACCCAGGATGCCCAGGGACAAAGCCTAAACACAGAGAGAGAGAGACAACAAAGAACACATTAGCATCATTGACTGAGGTCCAAATCGCACAACTGCAAAATATGTCTCACCATACTCCAAAACAACATTTATAGCAACTATGTCTTCTGACGTTTGTTGTGATAACAATCAAGGTAAGTGGAAACTTGAATTTGAATGCCACTAACTACGAAAATGTAGTTTACCTGAGGGGGATGCCTGTGGGTGGACAGGGACGTCGTGCCTGGGCCCTGGTGTGGGGCTAGCCTGCTGCTGGTAGTACAGCTGGATGGGCAGTGGGATGGTCCTCCGTTTCACCCCCACCACGTGTATGTGGGCCTGTGCATTGGGCTTGGTGTCCTCTAGCCGCTTTACTGTGTGGTTTGGGAAGATCGTCCTACAAAATGAGGGAGACGTGTGAGTGCAGTTGATTCTAAAACCTTGTCAATCATGTTTCTCAAAGTCATTGAATGTGGACTACTATATTGTAACTTGTCCATAGGGTGATTTCTTGGTTGAAAACAGAACATGAATACACAGTGGGCTTCCAGGACCAAAATTGGGAAATCCAAAAAAAGAGTAAAAATTATATTTGTGTGTGTTCTCCAAATGATGACGGTTTTCAATTAAACTGATTGATTTAATATGGGATTATGCCAACCAACCGTAGACATTTGAGGAAGCCTTGGGAGGCCAGGATCCCAGCGCGTCCCATCTTGCTGCCGGTGGCGAGGTACTCCGAGTACATATCTGAGCGTGACACAGAGCTCTCGCCGCTCACCTCGAAGTGGGCGTTCAGCCTTGTGGAGACAAAGGGAACTCAGGATGTATATATACAGTTGAAGTCGGAAGTTTACATACACCTTAGCCAAATACATTTAAAAACTCTGTTTTTCACAATTCCTGACATTTAATCCTAGTAAAGATTCCCTGTCTTAGGTCAGTTAGGATCACCACTTTATTTGAAGAATGTGTAATGTCAGAATAATAGTAGAGAGAATTATTTATTTCAGCTTTTATTTCTTTCATCACATTCCCAGTGGGTCAGAAGTTTACATACACTCAATTAGTATTTGGTAGCATTGCCTTTAAATTGTTTAACTTGGGTCAAACGTTTCGGGTAGCCTTCCACAATAAGTTGGGTTAATTTTGGCCCATTCCTCCTGACAGAGCTGGTGTAACTGAGTCAGGTTTGTGGGCCTCCTTGCTCGCACACGCCTTTTCAGTTCTGCCAACACATTTTCTATAGTATTGAGGTCAGGGCTTTGTGATGGCCACTCCAATACCTTGACTTTGTTGTCCTTAACCATTTTGGCACAACTTTGGAAGTATGCTTGGGGTCATTGTCCATTTGGAAGACCCATTTGCGACCAAGCTTGAACTTCCTGACTGATGTCTTGAGATGTTGCTTCAATATATCCACATAATTTTCCTTCCTCATGATGCCATCTATTTTTTGAAGTGCACCAGTCCCTCCTGCAGCAAAGCACCCCCACAGCATGATGCTGCCACCCCTGTCAGGGGTCAAATGGTGACCCACAAGCTGACTGCTTGACCGAGAACTACCGTTCAACTTACAGAGAAACTGTGAAGAGCTAAGAGGTGTCACAGAGAGAGCATGACTATGAGAGGGTGTGTGTGTGAGTGAGTGAGTGAGTGAGAGAGAGCGAGAGAGAGCGCGACTCACCACTGCACTGTAAACTTCTCCCCATCTAGCTCAACAATACCAGGTGGAGGAGGAGTGGACTGGACAGGGACTCTTGCTGCTGAAGTGAGATATGAGATAATTAGTGAGTCTAATTTGATCAACTTACAAAAGTTTTTGAATAAACCCATTCTTTATGCTGTAAACACGTTTGTTCTGATGTGAGACTGAACTGTCAAATCTGCAGGACAGAGTGCTCCCGTACATGGTGTGTTTAGTGTGTTGTTACTCATTTTGCCCACTAGGTCGCAGTCACAGTACTGTACAATCAGACTGCTATGTTTACCCTAGCTTGAATTATTCCTAACACCTCATGCCAACGTCTACTTTAGCCGATTGATTGCATACAACATGGGTTACACCATTTTGCCTGATCATCCATGGTTCTAAACGGATGGAACATCTCTACTAGCAAATGTGGATGCAGAAGCTTATGGGAGGCGTATACTGATGAGCTGTCAGCTTTTCGATCAGTCTCTAACGTACACGACAATCGGACAAGGAGCAAGGCTACACAGAGCTGAGCCTATAATCTCAGGCCATTGTCTCAGGGAACGTTTCCTTTATACCATAAGGCTAATTATTGCCCTCACACTGCTTGCTCTAAAATCTGATTTAATGTACAACATGAATATAACCTGGCTTCATTTCATTTCAATGTGCATCTGAAGATCAGGGGACAGGGTTTACGTGTTAAGATGCTCACCTGGGATGGGTGCGCCCTGCAGCGGAACAGGCAGCTGTTCTACAAGCTGCGGCCGCACCTTGGCCACCTGGCTCTGCCCAGCAGCCTGGTGCTCCATCAGCCTCACGGCCGTCAGCGCGTCCGGACCAAACGTGTGCAGGTCCACTGACACCAGCCGCACCAGCAGATCTGCCGAGGGAGACACAAATACACAGTTTAATAATGTATGTCTAAATTGTTGCATGCCGGTTGTTTTTGATTTCCCAATTCTGAAAATCATTGAATTTCCTATTCCTCCAAGAGACAAATATATTTTGCGCAACCAGTTTGTTTGTCAATTCATGCAGCTTGGTTGCTGTGCCATGTTAAGAGACTATACTTAATCAAACTGTACCCAAACACTCCATTAGCCAAGTTGTTAATGCTATACCTACACTTTATCTTGGTTAGACGGTTCTCCATCCCCTCCATTCTGGCTTGGTTGTTTATACTACTGCATGTATCCTCGATCCTGACTAGTGGCTAGGTTACTGGTACCCTCCCCCTGGTTAGGGCTAGGTTACTGGTACCCTCCCCCTGGTTAGGGCTAGGTTACTGGTACCCTCCCCCTGGTTAGGGCTAGGTTACTGGTACCCTCCCCCTGGTTAGGGCTAGGTTGTTGGTAGCTCACCTATGCTCCTGTCCACAGAGGCGATCTTGCTGCAGGGGATCTCCCCCAGCTGGGCCAGCAGGTAGAGGACCTCCAGGGAGGACATGAGGAGCATGAGGTCAGGCAGCGACAGCAGGCCGATGACCTCCCGGTACGACTCCTGGTCCACGTACTCACAGATCAGCACGCCGTTGTCCTCCGCCTTGCTCAGATTACCCAGGATCTCCATGGCTGAGGGGAGGAGGAACAAATGGTCAGGCTCTGGGAAAATCTACACTTTGACCTTTATCACAATTCATGCTTACCATTGTTACATAAAGACATGAAGTTGCTTTCACATTAAAAGGCCAGTGATATAAAAATAAACACGACATTGCATTTGTATTAACAAAAGACCCAGACACTGACAAAGACACAGTACGGGCTGACACGCACCCCTCATCTTCAGGAACCTGTCCCTTGACATCAAGCATTTGGTGATGGTGTGAAACATTAGGTGGGTTGTTCGAAAGTCAACCGGATCTAACTGAAGCTATTGGGAGAGAAAACAGATATTCATTCATGGTAATCATCAATAACACAAATGGTCTGGAACAGCTACAGCCTTGTCTAACATTATACCATATTATACTAAACAGTACTAATTCATGTAATGAAATAGCTCAACACTGCACAAAATAACAACATTCAGAAGATAAATAGAACAGTAAAAACACCTCACCTCTGCGGCCACGTTGCCGAGTGTATCCAATCCCAGCTGCCGTAGGGAGACGAAGTGGCAGTGGGCGCACAGCAAGAGGAACCGCAGACAGGTGCGGTTAGCAGCCAGCAGTTTAACGTTGGCCTCCTCGAAAGACAGGTTGCGGAGGATGACTCCCACCTGCAGGACCCGCTGACCCTCGATGTCGCCGATGCCTAGGTTGCGTGGAGGGTGGAAGATGGCCCCCCAGCGCTCGTCCCCCGACGTACCGTCTGTCACTGGGAGAAGAGCAGAGAGAACAGTGACTGTCTGATCCACCAAGGACATCTTCATGTTAGAGCAACGGCCTTTTAAGAGTCTTTTTTTGTATGAGAAATCTTCAAATACTTTATTACGCAAAAAGTCCACAACACAATGTTGTCGTAATATTTATTTGACGTGCCATTTCTCCCATTGTTGTGAAAAAATGAATTTATTGTGCAATGGGTCTTTCATCATAAACTGCTTACCTTGTGTCGGGCTGGTCTTGTCCCAGATGAGGTCCCTGACTTCAGAATCCTCTACCACATCCTTCCAGAACTGCAGAATCATATTCGCAGATTATTGTTGAAATACTGACTGCCGAAAAGAATCATTGCTATAAAATACAAGAGCAGTTAAGACTGATATTCTCCAGCGAGGCCAGACATCACACCGTATTCACGAAGATCCCTGAACGGCTAGAGGGCAACCGTTTTTTAAAAAATTTTTTATGGCAAACCTATAGTATACATACATAGTGAGTCTTTCAGTCAAATCTACCTTCATGAAGTCCCGGGAGGTTTGCTCCTTCCAGTCCATCCCAAATACAGAGGAGAAGCTGCCTAGTGCTGCAAATTCACAAGAGTACCGTTAGAGAGAACATTCCAACCCTTACATTCTGAGACAGAAGGTAATTTCACACCTGAGGATTCACTAAAAAAAGCTTCTGCCATGGCTATGTACATTCAGTGCCTTGAAAAGGAATGCACAGTGTTCACATTGTTGCGTTAAAGCCTGGATTTTTTCATTGAACACAACTTTCTTCAGACTCTAAATTAACAAGTTTACCAAGGAGGTAATCTCTCATCTAGTCTTCATACAGGCAAATGAAAGGGAATAAACAACAATTCTCTTCTTATTTCCACTTTGTCTCAACAGTTCCCCCACCAAGTTCCCATGGTAGACAATAAATTACAAAAACACACATACATCTCTAATTAATGTCCTGCAAAACTAGATTTGGATACTAATGAAGAATGTTAGAGGTGTTGCAGACGTACAGTCATCGAAGACGCCTGCATGTGCCAGCAGCAGCGTGATGAGTTTGGGGTCTTTCTCCAGCTGCATAGCATGCTTGCTCTCGTTGGAGAGGAGAGTGCAAACGTTGATTGCGAAGTCCACTTCATTGGGCAAGCCCGACAGGAGAGAGAGCACCAGTTTGTTGTAGTCGCATGGGGGCGTGAACTCCATGGACAGTCCATAGCTTTGGCGGAGATAGTCTGGGGACAAAAAAACGACCACAAATCCAGTTGTAATTTCAACTTCAAAGTGAATGTAAAGAAAACCTGATGAAAACATACAAAAACATTACAATGTTGCGATAAAGACCTTGAGAACTTATGATTGATTCGTTTAGACTGTTCAGAAAAATTATTGCAACTGCATGCACTGGGACACCTGCCTGATAATGAATATGCCTTCACAAGATAGGAAACAGTGATTAAAGTCACATGCAGGGGTGGGGTTAACAAGTGCAACTTCCTGAAACCTCAGTCTCTTGGCATAACTTCGCTGGGATGGCAATGGTTTTATGGCATATTTCAGTTATTAGAAATTGATTACGGTGCAATCAATGGGATATAAATAGCCATCTCCTCACAGCCGCCAGCTCTGCATCTGTTTCACGTGTGTGTTGTGTGTGGCTGACAGCACTCCTGAACTAGAGCGACTTCACACACAGCGGGCACAGTGGTAATGCACCATCACACAGCACCATGGTAACACACTGTTGCAAATTGCCTGCATGCCTGGGAACGCAACAACCTCAGTTCAGATACACTCTTACTGATGGGGGTCTTGTGGCTCTGGTTTAAAGGCCCATATGTTTGCGCATAAACAAAGAGTATAAATGTGGCAGCCCTAATAAAGTATGAAGTATATTGCGTCTCAGTTCTGAAACACATTTCAACAGCTAAAATCTTAGAACTCCTCCTTTAACTTTGAATATAGGCTACTTTCATCATCAATTTTAAGATCTTGTTGGCCTGCTAACATCCTCCTCTTGAGTTTTCATTACACAAAAATGAAAGAGGAATGAATGCGCAGCACCCACATTGTGCCCATAGCCACTTGGCCATTTCAAGCAACTGTATAACGGTATTAAAATCTCTTACCATTAGTTCTTAAATAAGGAGCAGGCTTTACCGTAGGAGCAGGCTAGCAGCAGCATTATGACAAACTAAATGGCAACATTTGGAGAAGTGCTGCCAAATTCTATCTTGATCTAATCTATGATTACGTTTTGAGGAGCAATAAACTATGTCTGAAAAGACAAAGCAAACAAGCCTGCATTATATGCAAACTCAGATGACCAAAAAAAACGTGTGCTGTGAGTAAAGAGAGACACTTCGGACTCCCAGTCAAGACTGTTGAGAGGAAGTTTAATGCTGAAGGTAGCCATAATGTTTCTCCATTGGAGTCGTAAAGTTTTGACTCAAATTCAGAGTTAGCAGTGTTCTTCAACAGCCCCAACACTCGATACTTGAAGAAATGTACTTGAAGAAATATCCACCTTGATAAACTTGCACCAAGGTTGTCCTCTGACCTAAGAGTACTTTTATTTATTTCACAGCATCCAAAAATCCATAGTTTATCATCAAGATTACATCAAATCGATCAGATCGCGCCAAAGGGTGGTTGCTTTACCTCACAGTAGTGATACAGTAGAGTATCGCAATATTATTTTTGCCAGTTTTACAAATCGTTACTGTGACTATTGTTAAAGGTATTTATTTTTTGCTTGGTTGTTAACGGTAGCTAGCGCTAGTCGGGTGTACCTGCCCCACAACTCTGGTATTTATCATCCTATAGCTTTTTCTCCATCTTCTTTTAAAATGTTTTTTTAAAATGGTGAGCCAACAACATGAGCACTTTAACCTCAAACTCATTTTCTCATGGCTTTCTCTTGTCCCTCTGCAGCAGACATACAGTATATGCATATGTTTGAAACATAGAATTGAAATATCGAATTGCAATACATATAGAATCGTGATACATTTATAGTTGCAATACATATCGGCACCTAAGTATTGTGATATCGTATCGTGAGGTCCCTGGCAATTACCTCACGATACGATGTTATCACGATACTAAGGTGCCGATTCAATATCTATTGCGATTCTAAATGTATTGCGATCCGATACTGTGATTCTATTGCGATTTTATGTTCCAAATATATTGGTCACCATATGTCTGCTGCAGAAGGACAAGAGAGAGCCATGAGAAAACACGTTTTGATCAGTCAAGGAAATAAAATTGCTGAAAAGATGAGAACAAGCTATCAAGGAAAAAGACTGGAGTTTTGGGGCAGGTACAGCCAACTAGCTCAAAAATAACACTGCGATATTGTTAAAACGATACCCCAATATCTAACTATCAATTTTTTCCACACATCACGAGCAATTACCCAGCGCTACCTCACAGATACGTGTCCAATAAAATCCCTCTTCTCAAAGTGTCAGAAACTTTCAGTTTTTATCATACTTGCATTTCTGCTTACTTGCGTTTCCTGGAATATGCCATCGTCCTGAAATTCACCACTGTCCCTTTAAGAACTTGCTCGAAAGCAAAATATGGGGCTTTCCCTTCAAGAATCTGTATTGTATTTCAACTCCTAGCCCAACCAACAAGATTTGGGGCGAACTTCTGTATTGCTTTGTGGTTGTTTGAGGACACTTTGTAAAAGAGAGGGAAAGTCTTACCTGATACAGTATGTTGCTGGTAGTTGTAGGAGCAGGGGATTGCACCAATTGGAAGAGATGGTTTTGGGTTCCCAGGCTGCACCTCGTCATCATCTTCGCCGAAGTGATGGACTTTTTCATACTTTTCTAAATATCTGTAGACAAAAGACAACTTAATTAACGCTCAGAGGGTGACTGACCCATGACCCCACCTATTCCTACTCCCACCTGCACAGTCTCCTTCACTCCTGTGTCTAAAGGAAGAAGTCCTCCCCTGTGTGTGAGGTTTTGGGATAAAAACTCAGTCTGATGGAGGCGGCGCACAATTGGCCCAGCGTCCTCCAGGGTAGGGGAGGGAATGGCCGGCAGGGATGTAGCTCAGTTGGTAGAGCATGGCGTTTGCAACTCCAGGGTTGTGGGTTTGATTCCCACGGGGGACCAGTATGAAAAATTAAATAATGTATGCACTCACTAACTGTAAGTCGCTCTGGATAAGAGCGTCTGCTAAATGACTAAAATGGAAATGGAAAGGTGTCCTTCCTGAAATTAGCTGCCCCCATCATGTCCTCTCATCCACCCATCTATTCAACCTATCCGGTCTGCTACTATTCACAAAGACTGGATATCTGCCTTTGTTCACCCACAGTTCAAAAGCGGTAGCATTACTGATCATAACTGTTACTGGCCTATATCGAGTCTGCTCTGCCTCACCAAGATCATTGAGGAAATAGTATACCAACTACCTGAGCAGCAACAGCATCTTCTCTGAATTTCGATCCGTACTGCATTACTGCAAAGGTTATACATTATATTTTCACCTCCCTTGACAAGAAACATACCTGCACTGTATTATTCATTGACCTCTCTAAAGCATTTGATGGTTGATCGAACTCCTAGGCTACTTCAGCGATTACTCCCAAAATGAAAAACTCACACCTTAACCTTGATTATAAACAAAAAGGAGACCCTCAAGGAGGCTCCTCCCTTGGTCCAGTAATCTTGGCAATACTGTATCCAAAGCTCAATCCATCTTTATGCTGATGATACTATCAACACCTCTGCCCCAACCTGAACTGGATGCACCCAACACAAATAACATTCCAATTGAGCCAATTGGTTTGATGAATCCCAGCACCCACAACAGTTCTCAAAAGACAAAATCTCATCTAGAATGGCCTCTCTATAGCAGATAATCCTGTTTCACCCGATCCTCAAATCTCCCTAGCTAGGATAAGTCCTGCATCCTTTGACTGTGGCTTCACCATTAACCGTTGTGCCTCCAAATCCCTGACAACAAAACTGGACACCCTGGGTCATTCCCACCATATCATTTGCCACTGGAGTTCTTTATGACAGCCCCTCTGAGGAATTTGGTTAATGCTTGCAATCCGACAGTTAAACTGGTAGGCTACACTCTGGCCTATAAAGACTCACCAGCCTACTTCTGCAAACTCCTAACATGTTCAAAGTCCTCCTAAAGACAACACTATTGTTTTCAGGCTGTCTGTGCCCACATCCTATTCAAACTCCAGTCGCAAAGCAATTTGACTACTTGGCCGCTGCAGACTGGAACAAACTACAACGGGACTTACAACACAACCAATATCTCCCGCCTACTTCTATCGACAGAGTGAATATGAATGACTACACCACAAAGCATGACATGAAAAATACTGCCAGTGGGGGATAAAATCCTTTCCAGGTTTCTATACATAGAGACCATCGGTTATGATGAAATAATTATGTTTACACCTAGCTGACTCAGGACAGGTTACACACCATACAGTGCAAGTGATTAAGCAGAGTACAAGTGATGAATCCTTTGTGCCCTATTGCTTAGGGCAAACTAGTTTATCAAGTGTCACTACCAGTCTTAATATTTTAATATTCAACACGGATGTGACCAGTGGTGTAAAGTACACACACTTATATTCACACACCTACTACGTCTGATCTGGTGGACTCACGAAACACAAATGCTTCATTTGTAAATGATGTCTTAGTGTTGGAGTGTGCCCCTGGCTATCCGTAAATGTTAAAAACAAGAAAATTTCACCATCTGGTTTGCTTAATATAAGGAATTTTAAATTATTCATACTTTTACTTTTGATTCTTAAGTATGTTTAAAACCTAATAATTTTAGACTTTTACTCAAGTAGTATTTCACTGTGTGAATTTCACTTTAACTTCAGTCATTTTCTATTAAGGTATCTTTACTTTTACTCAAGTATGACAATTGGGTATTTTTTCCACCACTGGATGTGACACAGGTGGGGATGATATTACCTTATCACCAGCACAGACAGAAATGTCTAGTCTATCAAAAAAATAAATAAATTGCAAAACCTTACTTGGGTTGAGAATGTCTAACAAGTGTTGCAGCCTTCTCTCACATGTTTAGCTAGGGAGGGACCAACACATGCACATTAAACATTTGTTTACACACATGCTGCAGTGGTGGCAGCAGAAAATATCTCACCAGTGGTAGCATGGAAAGCCCTGGCTAAGCGTGGAGTGTGTGTGCTGCCGTGAGTCACCGAGTGAGAGCCCCTTTCTGAACGGAGTCCCAGTGCTGCTGCTGGTTCGCCGCGGCCAAGGTAATCCCCCGTCCACGGCACGTGACACACTGGACTATAAATACACCAACTCTCCGTTTGGAGAGGCCCCGGCCATGCACAGCGTCATCACACACTTGTCTGGGCACGGGCAGAAGGGGAGGCGGGATGTGTGGTTGGGGGTGTTGCAGCTGCTTATGTCTGCACTTCCCTTTTCATACATGGCAGGCAAAACGCTCCCATTATTCTGACAAGACAACAGCCAGAGACTGGCACAGAAAAGCATCACAGAACTAAGAGGCCTTCTCATTTTATCAGTGTCTAATCAAGGTGACATTTAAGAATCATGCCGTCGCAGGTGTCATACCATCAGCATGGGGAAAACAAGCAGTTAAGGTGGAACAGTGCTCTTAACTGTCATTTTTGTCCCCAGCAAAAAAATGTAAACAACAAGATTAACTTTGAAAAATTAACCTGAACGGCACACAGAAATGTAGGGAACTGAAGCCATAGATCTACCACTGCAAATGGTGACTGTTTGTTTGTGAACTGATGTCATTTAAAGTCGTCCGGATCATACAAGAGCTGACAGGACATAAGAGCAAACCTCTCAATAAAGTCTGCCTCAGTGAGCGTGTGTGTGTGACAGAGAATTAGGTGCCCCCTGTTGGACAAGCACACATACATACAAACACACAATCAGATTGAGTAAACTAACTGGCATTCCTACTGTTCTAGAACAGGTGAATATATATTATTGTAGCTTTAAAATTCAATGCTTGCACAGATCCATTTGAGCAGACAGAGACAACTTCTTAAACATGAGGGCATACAATAGGGACCAATGAGCAACATTAAAAATCCATATTATGTAGCCCAAAGCTATGTCAATCCACAGGCTGGTTTTATGGCTGATAAAATAATATATGAAAACACTATATACAGACCACTACTGAGAGTGGGGGCGGTGAAATCCAAGTACTAGTTGTGGACAAGAAACTGGACTGGGGGAGACAATGGAAAAGTACACCGAGAAGAAAACTAACACCTACAATCAAATGTGGAAATCACAACAAAGCGAACATAATGTGATTAGCCCAAAAATTAAACACTTTGGGCTCAAGATCATGCTTAACGTAACGAGAATGGCAGGTAAGTTAAATTTATGTCAGCCCCCCAAATACATTTTCCGCAGGTGTAGTTTGCTTGATGCAGAGTTATAAAGTCCCTCCCTTTATCCAACAGAAACATTTAATTTGAAACATTTATTTGTGTGCTCTGCAGAGAGCTTACTACGGTCAAAGAAAATTTGGACTGCATGCCCAATCCTAGGCCAGTAGTAGTAGTAGGTTGCCTACCTCGGATAGCTTTCACTAGTCCCAACATCTCCAATCCCCACCTCTGGACTGTTTTATCTGTGATTCAAAACCTCTCCTAGCTATTGTTGCTGATACAAGGCTTTACAATTTCAAAAATAGTAAAGAGAAAGGCATGGCAAGCAGATAACCAGTGACAAAATAAGGGGGAATGCTGAGGGAGAGCCAGCTGTAGTCTCACACAGTGGCGGAAAACCAGAACAAAACCTAAACAAATAATCATGGCGCTTCACCTGTAATCAAATTGCATTCAAGACTTTCTATAGTTTTCTTTGTCCAACACACAAAGTTAGGCCTACTTGCCTGTCAAGTCTTGTAATGTATGCCAGGCATTAGAAATAGGATTTGGTGTAGGGAGAGCTGCTGTTCTTAGACAGCGGTTCCCGGGTGTACCTTCTTCATAGAGAACAACTTCTGCATCCCATCATTCGCAGCAGTTTGTCCTTTCGACCTAAGTGGGGAACTATGGCGTGATGCAACTTTAGCGGATTGTTACCTTTAGGCCTACATCTGAGGATAGAAAACAGCTAATCCAGATATTTATATTAGGCGGGACGATACCAGTATCACCATACTCATTAGTATTGTGGCAAGGAAACAGAACACGAAGCGGATTTAACTTCTTTAGGAAAACACACCAAAAGTTGGAAACAAACATGTCATGCGGAGTCATTTAAAAAAAATACTTTACAAATATATAAACAACATGCAACAACTTCAAAGATTTTACTATTACAGTTCATATAAGGAAATCAGTCAATTGAAATAAATTCATTAGGCCCTAATCTATGAATTTCACATGACTGGGTATACAGATATGCATCTGTTCGTCACAGATACATTTTTTTTTTTTTTTTTTAAGAAGGGGCGTGGATCAGAAAAACAGTCAGTATCAGGTGTGACCACCATTTGCCTCATGCAGTGCGACATCTCCTTCGCATAGAGTTGATCAGGCTGTTGATTGTGGCCTGTGGAATGTGGTCCCACTCTTCAATGCCTGTGCGAAGTTGCTGGATATTGGCGGGAACTGGAACACGCTGTCATACACGTCGATCCAGAGCATCCCAAACATGCTCAATGGGTGGTGACATGTCTGGTGAGTATGCAGGCCATGGAAGAACATGGACATTTTCAGCTTCCAGGAATTGTGTACAGATCCTTGCGACATGGGGCTGTGCATTATCATGCTGAAACTTGAGGTGATGGCGGCGGATGAATGGCACGACAATGGGCCTCAGGATCTTGTCATGGTATCTCTGTGCATTCAAATTGCCATCGATAAAATGCAATTGTGTTCGTTGTCCGTAACTTATGCCTGCCCATACTATAACCCCACCGCCACCATGGGGCACTCTGTTCACGAGTTGACATCAGCAAACCGCTCGCACACACACACACAACGCCATACACGTGGTCAGTGGTTGTGAGGCCGGTTGGACTTAGTGCCCAAATCTCTAAAACGACGTTGGAGGCAGCTTATGGAAGAGAAAATAACATTCAATTATTTCAACAGCTCTGGTGGACATTCCTGCAGTAAGCATGCCAATTGCACGCTCCCTCAAAACTTGAGACATCTGTGGCATTGTGTTTTGTGACAAATCTGCACATTTTAGTGGCCTTTTGTCCCCAGCACAAGGTGCACCTGTGTAATGATCATGCTGTTTAAATAGCTTCTTAATATGCCACACCTATCAGGTGGATGGATTATCTTGGCAAAGGAGAAATGTTCACGAACAGAGATGTAAACAAATTTGTGCACACAATTTGAGAGAAATAAGCTTTTTGTGCGTATGGAACATTTCTGGAATATTTTATTTCAACTCATGAAACATAGGACCAACACTTTACATGTTGCGTTTATATTTTTGGTCAGTGTATTTTCCAAGCTATAGCACACAATACTTTACATAAAGCAGGTTTTTAAAGGACCAAAGAGTTGTCTGCTTCGTGTTTTCATTTTTGCCATGGAAAAAATATCACAATACTTGTTTCATCACAGCCCTAATTTATATAATACTGGTTTAGAAAGCAAACTGAATTGTCATAAAAATTACTATGGTATACACAGCTTAGGTTACACCAGGGAACTGTTGACCTTGTCTGCAATATCTTGTTGAAATAACATGCATTTCCAAAGTTTCAGCAGCCTCGCTTGCAGCCTGCGTTTTCTGTAGCTCGCTGATACATTAGTTTTGCTACATCATTTTAGCACCCTCTATTTAGCATCAGAGAGAGACATACAGTTATCAGGGGACAGCGGGTAACACTACATCTCTAAACGCTGTGGCCGCGTTTCACCTTTGTTCACGTGCCAAGGCTAATCTCACTAGCAAATGCTGTGTGAATGAGACAACTTGATTGCCTCGGACTTCACTTATGCAAGAAAAAGAAAACTTCGAGGTAGTTCTAATCCAGCTCTTATTTTGTCATGGGCATCACAGTGCTAACATCATCATGTTGGGTACAGCCTATTCACAAGCTGCATCTCAGTCTTAATAGACATCCTCTCCTGCACCTGAACTAAGGTGGAGGAAATGGACAGACAAAAGTTAATTTACTGTGCTCAGTAGGCACAACATCATTATTGTTTACCCCCATGTACCATTGCAGATAAACGGATACAAGGGGAAGCAACCACTAGACTGTTGAACTTGTGATGCAACCATCATGTTGTGAGGCACAATTCAAGTCACACTACAACAACTCCTCATTTATTCCATGTTTGTGACAAGTCTTTCATATAAGTAGATTTTTTATTGCCGTTGTTTTTAATGACAATCGAAGGTCAACTATTGAGTCTATTGCTCAGGTTCCCAGGTTGTAGGACTACTTACTATTTTCAAGTGTCTTGCCCTTGGCAACGTTAATTTAAGTAGTGATACAAGAAGACTTTCAAGCGAACAAAGGACTCTCTACTTCCAATACATTTCTGAATATTCTGGGTTTGCCCTTAAGAACGAGATGGTATTGAGCTACATCTCCCAGTTAAACCTGAGGGCTCTTTGGTTCTAATAAGTTTGACCGTTACAGGCTTGCTTGCCCTTATAAGAGAGACCTGGCATTGGGCTACACCACTCTGCGCTGACAGTAGAAGGCTGTCTTAACCTGGCCGATTAAATGTTTGTTTGGTAAAGACACAGGACTATGGTAAAATAAACATCCTATATAAGTTGTAAAAAAATCTTCCAAGGAATAGTTTGACCATTATGATCTACAACTACCATGTGATCCCATGGTGGGCTGTCATGGGGTAAAATCCAGGAGAAGTTTCAGGCAGTCAGGTTAAAGGCATGCTTGAAATGGGTTAGGCCTGTGCATTTGTTTGAAAACATGAAGCAAAATAAATCATGCATCTGGGCAGCTCCCAACAACTCCTTCCAACCTGCTGATGTGCTGTCAGTTAGGCTATTTATATTGCTGTGTTTGTCAAATATTGTTTTACATTACAGGGCTCTACGCAGACCTTTTTTTACAAGGAGCACATGTGCACCTAAGTTGGAAAATGTAGGCAGGCGCACAAAGATATTTAGGAGCGCAACTAAAAATATTTGAAGTAATAATGCTAATCCTTCATTCTTCTAGGCACACTGGTGATGCTAAATAAAAATTCCAGGTCGCACAGCAACATATTTAGGCGCATATGCGAGTAAAATGGTTGCATTGTAGCGCCCTGCATTAGGCTATATCCTAAATTAGCCTGACTCTTCCTATGACTCTTCAAATGACAATTTGAAAGGAGAAAATAGTCTCACTGGGTGCAGGCTTTTGTTCCAGCCAAGCAGCAACACACCTGTTTCTTGGTTGAAGACCATTTAGGCCTCGTTGGTTGGTAGAATCAGGTGTTGCAGCTGGGCTAGAACGGCCTGCACCCACACCTCACAGGGTGAAATTGCCTGCCCAATATCAAATCAGCAGTTTTCTTTGCATGGAAAGTCAATGTTCAAATATACTTGTAGTGTATCAACCTTTACTATTGTTCATTTGATGGCAAGAATGAAATCCTTTGCTAAAAATACTGGAATAACCAGCACCATTTGGAAACACTTCATTACAGTGCTTGGCCTATCATTGACTGCATGTAGGGCCTATATAAAATCCCATGATGACTTAAGAGAGGAAGGCAATAACATCTTTAGGCCTATGCCGAGTTGTTCAAATTCATAAGCCATATCTTTAGGCAGGTATGATGATACTTCGGTAGAGTGTATGAACCTTGTTTAGAATGTATGACATGCCTACATGATTGGTTACTTGCAGACTATGTTGACCTACTGCTCCTTCAACCATTCCCAAAATGTGAAGAAAAGTGATTAAGGCAACAGGACTTTTAAAGATATGCTGCTTCAAATAACTTGCAAAGCAGGGTCATATAAGCAGCCTCCAGGTTAGACTGGTGAATGTGATCCATCCTCTTAAAAGCAGGTGGCTGTGGCAATGATGGCAATATTTTGGAGGGAAAAGTAGACTTGAGCAGAGAAGCAGCTCCACACTGTCCACCGGCTTGCTGCTGGTGAAACATCTACACCGAGGGCAAAAGGTGTTTAGGGTAACGTGCTGCTTATTGCATAGTTATGGCAACGGCTAGCCTATTCAATGACAATCCATGACATATCTATGACCAGCCAGCATTCAGTAACACACTAAACTTAGCCAGATCATGTCCCTTACTAATAGTTTAAATCTACAAAGCAATGATGTATGGCAGAATCCCGTAGTAAAACATGGCATACAATTAAAAAAATAGTGATCTGCATTAATCCAGTAAAGTTGACTACATGTTATGTCAAAGCATACTGTTATGAGGCATAAGCATTGCAGCCAGTGTAAGGTCCAGTATAGTGTTTTTGTTTTCCGTGTTCAACATCTTTAAAACCGTCAGCAACGCTGGATTGTTGCATGGTCCATTCCTGCTTCCAGCCTCTCACAATTTGTAAACATTTGCCACATGCTGTCTGAGTGTAGTAGCTAATGCAAGACCATGCCACTTACCGAAGGTAGTACTGTTTTAAAACAAATGCTGCGTTTGAACAACTCCTTGGAAAGTTAAAATCTTCACCCAACTCAGACCACTGATTCTTGTCAGAAACCTGTAAAGCAAATTACGGATGTTATATTTTTTATTATTAAACAATATCAGGATGCATAAAATATGGATTCGATAGTGATAAACAACCTGATTATCATCTAATAATAAGATGTTAATGTTAGATACTGTCATTAGCTAGAACTGTGTATTTAATTCCATGTTTGTTAGCCATCTAGTTATCACCGCAAGCAACAACTCACAGCTAGCTACAGCTTGAACTGGATGGCTTACTTACTAGCTAGTGTTAGCAATCTGGCTAACATTACTTTTCTGGCAAGCCAAGCGTGCAGGCTAAATGTGGTAGCTACCAAAGCTCGAGACAACTATGACCCGCTTCAACACAATGCTACTAGCAATGATGGAGAGCATTCTTTATTTGGGGAATTCTTTTCACATTTACAGTTTTCAATAAATAGGCCTGTGTGCGGCCTACATTTGTCTTCAGCCATAGAGCCAAAGATGGCCAATGCGAATAACTAGTTTCCCCCAAATTATCGTAAAAAATCTAGTTACACAAAATGTTACCTATCCCCCGCGGCGAATAGTTCTTCCTAGCCAGTGCTCTGTGCGGATAATCGATGTTAAACGTGCCCGCTAATTTTGAGTTGCTCTAACTGCACTCAGACTCCGAGCCGTGCAGCTCCCGTACGGACTTTCAATTCAAACCATACACAACACAAGCCACCACATTGCACAGATGGCAAACTAGCACAAGGCCGACCGCAATCCTATCTCTCCTACAGCCGTTTTAGTATGAAATAGCTCTTCGGGATGCGGAAAGAGTGTTCTCTAACCGTTCACTGAAGACTTCACTGAAAACCGAGAGTGCGAAAATGCACTTTTAGTTCCACTCACCTTAGCAAATCCACCTAACGAAATGACTCTGATATAGAGAGCATTAAGATCCAGCTCTTTCCCACCCACGATAGGAATCTTCTTGAACGGCGATCTGATGGAAAAAATCATAAAATACATGGAGAATAGTATTACTAATAGTTTGTAAGCATCCATAGTCATATGTACATGATGTTTAAAGGTGTATTTAAACGCCCCATTCTCACCCTCTGCTTCGGTGAAATTGCCGCAGCTCGTCCAGGAAAGCCAGTCCTTTCCTTCGCTGATCTAGTAAATTTTTCCCCGTCGAATTTGCCATTGTTTTTGCATGTAAAAACGGTTAAAACCCCACTCACTCGCTTCCTAAGACACCAAGGATCCCATACTCCGCCGGCGCTCAGTCATTCGCGAAGCTGAGTGTTTAAAAAAAGTTAAAGAAATAGCTAATAGCAAGAAGAGCGCCAGCTCGCTAATAAAGACTGATGCACAGCTACACACAGAAAACAAGCCGATTCAGTAAGTTGTAATAAACACTCAGCCAGAATAACGACCGATTTCAACGGCAAACTAAAACTGCCATTGTAAAATATGCAAAATTTATAGTTTTGGTAGCAAATGTGTTCGTTTGGAGTGGTTTGACAGTGTGTTACGGACGCGGCTCCAAGCAATCGCACACACTGTAGAGCGGCAGCGGGATCCAGTTCCAGACAAAAAGATCTGAGGCCTCGAGCTCGTACTGCCACGCAGCGCCCTCTACTACAAACAACGGTATTGCACTGTCCAAAGCGGTTTATTGGAACAATAGACAGTGTTGTCTTTTTTAGGGCTCATCTGAAATTTACGATACCCGTTCAAACGGAACAAAATTACTACTGTTCGTGGGGGAGGGGAGCTTTTGGATAAGTTATAACAATTCTAATATGACAAGTTGACAACCAATCAAAATAGAATATTCAGAGTTTTCACAGACATTTTCCTGTGCTGTGATAGCCCTATTTTATTCTCAAAGTTGGCTATATGTTGATCAATATTAGATGCAAATGACATGCAATTAATTTCCAAGTAGTGTAATGGTTTCATCTAAATTGTAAAGTTCGGTGAAGTGAATGCTTTCTCAGAATATTCTTAGATAAGTAGACTAATCATTACAGTTCATAAAGTCACCACAAATTCCGTGTTTGCTAATTTCATCCACAAAAGGAGTGGTTCATGATATTCATTATCTCAATGCCAATAACAGTATCCCATTACACCACAGTGCTTTACACCTGTATCAATGCTGTGACAGTTCATAACTAAATTGGCTGGGCCCAGGGCGGTACTCTAAACTGTCAATGTAGAAATGAAGACACGTTATAATAATGTAGCTATCATTACTGTTTGTTCACAAATACTTTCTCTTGATTATATTGTGATAACGACATCACCTGGATGTTTCAATAGTCGCAACTCTCCTTTCTACCAAATCTAGCTACAATTTCAAAGTGATAATGCCATATTGTGTCATATCTTAATAGGAGATAGCTGGTAATGTTACTTTATGCCAGTATCTGCAGCCCTTGCCTGAGAGCAACTGGCTACCAGGTTATCACCGGTGTTGGAACCAATAGCCTAGCACTCAGAAATGACTTGTGTCTCCTGAGATGAATGGAAATTGCTCATGATCCCTTTTCTGTAACTGCCAGGCGGATATCTACTTGACGAGGTTACTACATTCAACCATTACACGTACCCCTGTGCTCAGAGAAATTTCTGTCACAAAATGGCGGAGACAAACGTTAATAGACCCCATTTTGTGGAGTAGAAAGTCTATGGGTGCAGCGAACGTTACCCACTCGATATCAACGATTCAGCTAAATAAATAGCAACAATAATTGAGATAAGCGGCTAGTCAACATCGAGGCATTCGATTTCGGATTTACTAGTTGACGGTGGCTGCTAGCTGGTCAGCCACATTTAGCCAGCAGCTAACGTTAGCTACATAGCTAGTCTTCGATCCAGGACAGTTTAGCGGCCTCTACGAGCTAACCGAATTGGTAAACTTGCGTTTATGATTGGAATAAATCAAATATTCCGTTTTGCCTCCCATGAGCAGAAGGGTCTTATTTGTTTTCATGGTGGCAACGTAGCTAGCTACTAAGATGGATAGCTGTAACTGTACCTATCTTGCTAGCCAAATCTGATGTATTTTGGTTTTGAACAGCTAGCTAACTACGTTAACGTCGTTCCTGAAAATTCAACTAATAATACCCCACCCAGGGTTAGTTTGCTAACCCCGAGGGATTATTTAAATAGTCTACCCATTATTTCAACTGTCCCAACTAATTTAACTAACAAGCATTTCGACTTTATTCACCAGAAGCTCCAGCTAACGTTAGCTAGCTAGTTAACGTTACGTAGCTGGGATGGGCGTATTCGTAGTAATTTGCTAACTATAATCTCACAATGAATATTAACAACTTTAGCTAATAATGTCACTGTTTGACACAGAGAGTTGCTAGTTACAACATGGAAGTGCCCTCCCACAGGCTGGCTAGCTAAAGATAAACTGAAAGGCAAAGTTTCGCGCGGTTAGCTAGCAGTACAGTCTCTGTTGAAATGGAACACATGGCCCTGGATTCGGATACAATTTGTAGTAAAATCTAGCTACTTGGAAGGCCTGCTAAAAATGTGTACTGGTGCGCTGCATTGTAAGCCATTCACAAAACTGATGGATCAGTATTGAAATGTACTTTTAGATACTGAAAAAAAATAGTAATAGCAAATGTTCATTAATTGTGTTAGCTTGGGGGGCTCAGGTCAGGATAATGTCATAAAAACATTTTCAAGAGGAATTGAACATGTGCACATTTTCTCTCCTGTAAGGCCATTTAAACATGTATTATAAAGTCTGTGTTGGCCCCCAATCACTGTTATACAGTACATTTTATTTCATTTAACCTTTATTTACAGTAAATGTTATCATATTATTTCTCAGTAACTTCTTTATAGCACAGTACTTTTGTAATGTCTGTGACATGTAGGCACGCATTGTAGGGTTTATAACATGTAATTATTTAAAATAAAATTCATATATCCAGTCAAACAACTGCCTGTTATCCTAGGCATGCACAATCATGTCCTCTTTGTTGAACATGATACTGCTTAAAAAGAGATTTCAGATGCCAATATCATTTTATAAGCGAATACAGACAGTGATACAGTCAGCAATACCCAGCCATTTTATATGTTCACCATTAAATAAATAAATACAATTCTCCTCAAAATCCCTGACAAATTGTAAACTTCACATGAATGGACTAGTCAAGGTAGAAATATTGGCTAATTACCAACGTTTCTAATGTCATTATTTACTGTATGAGCACCGCTCTCTAGCTTTGTATGGGTTTCAATAAATAAATTCAGGTGCAATATTTTGCCTGACATTAAAAAGCCGATCAGCCATCACTGGTGTGAGACATGAAGATGAAAGCAGTGTCCATCCAGTGATGAACCGCATGCATGGTCGGTTGTGATGTCACATTTTGGTCTTCATTAGGTCTGACAGGCCTTTTATAGCATATAGCGTAAATGGGGGCAATGGCCCACGCTGCCTCTGCACACCTAGACAAAAGATCTCAGCAGGGTTCTAATTGCATGTAACGTATTTCTGGTCTTCCAGGTCCTTGACATTTCCTGGATCTCAACTGGAATACATTTGATTAGTGCTGGTAAACCCATAACGTGGAAAATAGCTCCCCCTTGTGGAGATCTTACTTGTACGAGATTACTTGAATATTTTGTAATATGTTGTGTTTCATGTTTACATTTACATTTACATTTTAGTCATTTAGCAGACGCTCTTATCCAGAGCGACTTACAGTTAGATGTTGTATGTTCAAAAATATGAGGAGTTCTATGTCCTATGTAAGAAACGTTACTGACAAAGATCAAACCAATACATTATCAGAAAACAAAGAGAATGAGCAAACATTTATTGATTTGTTTTAGACATACCAGGAAAATGTACAGTTACAAAGGCCATCTGTCATTTAAGAAAAGGGTGCACTGCATAGATCAGAAATGTATGAACGGGACATACAGTCCCAGTCAAAAGTTTGGACACACCTACTCATTCCAGAGTTTTTCTTTATTTTTACTATTTTCTACATTGTAGAATAATAGTGAAGACATCAAAACTATGAAAGAACACATATGGAGTTAATGCGTTTGAGCCAATCAGTTGTGTTGTGACAAGGGAGGGGTGGTATACAGAAGATATTATGGCAAGAACAGCTCAAATAAGCAAAGAGAAACGACAGTCCATCATTGCTTTAAGATATGAAGGTCAGTCAATCCGGAAAATTTCAAGAACTTCAAGTTTCTTCAAGTGCAGTCACAAAAACCATCATGCGCTATGATGAAACTGGCTCTCATGAGGACTGCCACAGGAAAGGAAGACCCAGAGTTACCCCTGCTGCAGAGGATAAGTTCATTAGAGTTAACTGCACCTCAGATTGCAGCCCAAATAAAAGTAACAGACACATCTCAACATCAGCTGTTCAGAGGAGACTGCGTGAATCAGGCCTTCATGGTCAAATTGTTGCAAAGAAACCACTACTGAAGGACACCAATAAGAAGAAGAGACTTGCTTGGGCCAAGAAACACGAGCAATGGACATTAGACTGGTGGAAATATGTCCTTTGGTCTGATGAGTCCAAATGTGAGAATTTTGGTTCCAACCGCCGTGTCTTTGTGAGACGCAGAGTAGGTGAACGGATGAGCTCCACATGTGTGGTTCCCACCGTGAAGCATGGAGGAGGAGGTGTGATGGTGTGGGTGTGCTTTGCTGGTGACAATGACAGTGATTTATTAAGAATTCAAGGCACACTTAACCAGCATGGCTACTACAGCATTCTGCAGTGATACGCCATCCCATCTGGTTTGCGCTTAGTGGGACTATCATTTGCTTTTCAACAGGACAATGACCCAACACACCTCTAGGCAGAGTAAGGGCTATTTGACCAAGAAGGAGAGTGATGGAGTGCTGCATCAGATGACCTGGCCTCCACAATCACCCAACCTCAACCCAATTGAGATGGTTTGGGATGAGTTGGACTGCAGAGTGAAGGAAAAGCAGGCAACAAGTGCTCAGCATATGTTGGAACTCCTTCAAGACTGTTGGAAAAGCATTCCAGATTAAGCTGGTTGAGAGAATGCCAAGAGTGTGCAATGCTGTCATCAAGGCAAATGGTGGCTACTTTGAAGAATCTCAAATATAAAATATATTTTGATTTGTTTAACACTTTTTTGGTTACTACATAATTACGTATGTGTCATTTCATAGTTTTGATGTCTTCACTATTATTCTACATTGTAGAAAATTGTAAAAAAATATAGAAAAACCCTGGAATGAGTAGGTGTGTCCAAACTTGTGACTTGTACTGTACATTTTCAAGTCCTTCAGCACCTGATTCCCTTTTTGTTCAAGCTGGGCTGAAGCGTGTTTGGGTATACTTTCTTTACACTATATTTCATGTTATTTATAGAATTACATTTTGACATATTTTATGGGAAATCAAATGTATCTTCTTATTTCTCGTGTTTTTGTATTGCATTGTTATTGATTATTGCATTGTTGGGTTTTGAGTTTGCACTGTACTTGTACATGTGACATAAAAACGTGAAACTATTCAGAAAAAAAATGTTTTGTGTTTTGCATAATGGTGAAGGATGCTTCTTTTGTATGGGTGTTTGTGGAGACATAGCCCAACCTGATCAGATGCCTGTATCATTTTACAGACTGCACTGTGTGAGAGTGCTCATTGACCATCCAGCCACACTGGCCCAATTCCCTGTCCAAATTAGGTCTCCCACAAACCAGATGTCTGCTGAACCTGATTCAAGTCCCAGTAGTTGTTCCAGTGGTCTC